>NC_064865.1:49217688-49430188 GCF_024139225.1 Suncus etruscus
ATAAACTCAGGGTTTCTCCATTCTGGGCATGTGCTGGATTACTTTTGTCTCAACCCAGGCCTGAAGTTATCTTGTCATTTAATCTATCAGAAATGGGCACCTTACTTGTTACTGGTTTTCAAAACGTATTTGTGAACATTGGTTTATGTGCCTGTTTCTAAATTATATCTAACACAAATACTTTTTACTAATCAGCAGTTTGAAATTTTATTCTGAAAGTTCTTCAGAATTTTCTTCACATATTAAATTCAAGGATTAGAAGATAGTAGGATTCACATATGTGTCTAGCATGTGCTGGGGCTGAGGTCCAGTTTCAGGACCACAGGGTTTCCCAAGCAGCACAGGATATGGTTCCAAGCACCATAGTGACTTGGGATCTCTAGTGATCTCCAATAGATTTGGAGTAGAATTTCATCCTCTGATCCTTGTGCCTAACTGAAGATCCAGTGACCAGTTATGTGGGACCCATAGAGCTTAAAAGTTTCTCCTCTATCCTGCACGCACGCACGCACACACACACACACACACACACACACACACAATACACACACATTTATTCAATTATCAGAATGAAGCAACTAATCATCTGTGATTCTGTTTTCACTTATTTTTTGACATGAGGGTGTAGTTTGAACGACACATGGCTATGCTCAGAGTCCTTGCCTAGTTCTGTGATCAGAGATCTCTCCTGCTGCTGCTCAGGGAACCAAATAGGGTGCGGGCTATCTAACCAGGTCTAACATAGGCAACTTATCCCTGTTCTGTCCCTTCAGCATTGTTTTTACGTTTTTTTAAAAGATGAATTTTCTAAATGCCAAGGGATTGATGACTTTTTTTGTTCTTCAATGGCTCTGTGGATGGTCTCATTATTACTAATTCTTGTGTAAAGATGAAGTCACTGAAACTCTGAAAGAAAATTAAGATGCCCACAATCAATCAACTATTAGAGAAGGGAACAGCAATCTATTTCTATCAGAATAAAAATTTTAAATAACTGTAGAAATATTTCATCTTTAGGAAATCTTAAAATGCATCTTATTCATCTTAAAATGACCAGTAAAACTATACATCTCTGTCACTAAACTGCACAAATAGTGTAGACCAAACACAATGAAATGGATGTGGTTTATTCCAGAACATTGTGTTAATGAAATTTGAATATCTTATACATTTAGGGGTGTACAGGTGGGACACACCTGATGTTCCTTAAGCCTTACTCCTGGTTCTGTGTTCAGGGATCATTCCCAGGGTTGCTCAGAAATTCATCTTGGAGGTCAAGGATGGAACTGAAAGTGGAAACATGCAAAACCATTGCCTGCTCTTGTATTATTTTTATGTCTCCCCCCAATGTTCTATTTTTCATTGACATAGAAATATTTTTATTTTTATCTCAATAGATTTAAAAATGTCAGATGCACTATCAGTTTGCATTCAGAACCAAAAGAGGTGAGAAACTAAATTTGGGTCTCACAATGGTAGCATGACCAAGGCCTATTATCAGTGATTATATAGAGTCAACCCCATACATACCCTTAACCATATTTCATGTTCCTTACACTACTCCATATGGATATGTTTGTAACTGAGGAGAGATTATGCTCAGAAATTTGAAACCAGGAGGGTTTTATTGCTGTTTCTTCTTTTGAAATTAAGTAGAAAACTCAAACATATTAAGTTTCTGCATCCAAAGAGAAAGAGGGAGAATAATCATCGACAGCAGGGCAATTAGCAAAGAGAGAGCCAATAGCTAGCGCACTAAACACTTCATTGTCAGCTAGAGGGTTTGGCTAAAAGTAAATTTAATACTCATTAAAAATGAACATTCCTTTAATGCTTCTTCAGAGGCTGGTAAATTGTAGCTAGCTCAAAACAATACAGGAAGTCATCCCATCGCTTCAAGACAAATCTTTCAGAAGAGAGAAAGAGTGAGAGAAACTGGAAGGTTGGTTGTCTCAGGAAACAGGCTGGGATTATGAACCCTGAAAAGTAGAGCAGGCAGAGTTATGAGTGGCAGAAAGAAATCAAGTCTCAATTCTACAGAAAGGTAGAAAATTCCCAAGCGAAAGAGAGCCCCATGGAGAAAATTTGAGAATTGCACCTTCCTAGGAAAATAGTGATTAAAAACACACTCCTATCAAGGTTACATTTCATCATTTTTTATATTTGTTTTCTCCCCCCACCCATGTCGTGATTTACAACAGTCCCTCCGAACCATGAAGCTGAAATCCATCTCCTTAAACCTCTCTTCCTTGAATGATTTTGTTCGGATGGAGCTGTTCATCAGGGCTGAGCAATTGCTGGTGTGTGATAGAATAAAACTGTCAGCGTGATTTAAAAATACATATCGCAGAAAATAAGAAAATGCGTTTTAAAACCCTTGTCATTTTGTCTTCTATGGAAAACAAAGGCGGTGACATAGAGAGTTCAAAATAATAAAAAGGCTTTGTTAATTGTGAGGCATTTACAACCTCAAAAATCACATCGGAGTGCCACAAGAACTAGCAGGTATTCAAGTGTCTTAGTTCTAAAATAACAGAGCTAATTGCCCAGATGATAGATTACTTTAGAGCAATGTACTTGAGTAAGTAAATTAGTGAAGAAAGAAGGAAGCGAGTTATTATTCACATGCATGTACATACATGCAATTTTTAAATATATTTTAGGGTTTTCGGGGGGGATTTGGACTGCAAGAGTTTGATTATCATTTATACCCTATTCTCTTTTTATTCTGCTTGATTTTATGATAGTAAAGAATTGACCTCAAATGATGGACTTGTCTTTAAATTGCTTTGTCTTATATTTGTCTTTCATCTATACTTTGAATACTGTCTCAGCTCTGGGGTTTGTATATGAACAAATATGGACTTGTGGGACATTCTTTCATCAGAATGGCATTAATATGTCTTCCCTAATAATGAATATTCTGCCCTCTGCACTATGCTTTGAAGGGAAAAATGCATATTCATCAGTATTGTGAGTGGTTAAGGAAGGAGAAAAAGAAGAAAGACTGTAAGCAAACGATTTTATTTCTGCCATCTAGATAAGTTGACACACAGGACTTAATTATATTCTTTAAGCAACCAGAATTTTACAATAATGCTTCCCAACATTTTTTATGATAAAATGATATTTTAAAGATAAGCTCTGGTAAATGAGAAAGATTCTGGGAACGTATATTAGGGGTTTGGTTGGAAAATATTCTTTGACTTTATTCGTGTTGGATATTATGGGAAGAGAAAAATAAAAAGTATTAGAAGAGATATTAATTTCTATTTCACCAAGCCTAACTTGCAAAAGGGTTTAATAAATTATTTAAAGAGTATTTGTGTTTTAATAACTATATCTACTGTTTTTTGTTTGTTTTTGTTTTTGTTTGGGGGCCACACCTAGTGGCATTCAGGGGTTACTCCTGGCTCTGCACTCATAAATTGCTCCTGGCAGTCTCAGAGGACCATATGAGATGCCAGTGATAGAACCCAGATCAGCTGCATGCAAGGCAAATGCCCAAACCACTGTACATTTTATCCAGAAAGATTATATAATCCTTGAATTACGTATAGTAATGTATAATTATGTACAATAATTCCTTGAATATGATTTATTTCTAAGCATATTTTAAATTTATAAATTTATGAGAATTTCTTCTTAATTCTTCAAAATTGGCCCCCTTTTAGTTAGCCATGCATATCTACATTTTGGCCAACCAAAATTTACATAATTTGTGATCTGTTGAGGCCCAGAAACAAATCTATGGAAGCTATCAAGAGACTGTGATGAAGTCGAGTGGAGGGTGGCACTCTTAACACCCATTTGTTCTAGGGTCAACCATAATGTCTTTTAAGATGCCTTTAACCTTTTGATCATTTGCACCTTTCACTTTTTTAAAGAATAATTAGCCCTTCTTTTTCTTAAATGAGCAATCTTACTGAAATTTCTTAAGACAGTGGATTTGATCTTTAAACCCAAGTGTGAACATCTTTATAGCTATCATTTTAAAAACAATGAGACGTCTATTTGGAAAACACACATCTACTTGTGAAGGCAAATCCCCTAGCAATTAGCTTGTAGCCACATTCAGAAAGACGATGTATGTGTATAATATACATAACGTCAAAAATTTTGCATCTCTTAAGTAATGACTTTGTTCATCTTATATTCCAATGCTCACTTCCCAGCAACAGGACTCATTTGGGGAGGAATGGTACAGATTGGGGCATTCAATACATGTATTGACCCCCTGGCGAGTCATTGGCCACCACAGACTGCATGATTCTTGGTGCTTAAACATCGAAATCAGGCTCAGTTATGAATGTGGTTAGTATCAGGATGTAGTCATGTTGCTCGTAATCTTCTGTATTATGCAGGTGAACCTTGAAAGTATTCTAATGGAGGATCTAAGAGAGAAGGAATACAAGTTCCATATGCTCACACTCCCTGTTCAGGGTTCCGTTTATGTGTCTCGATTTTCCAGCCACTCATTCATAAGAATCAGGCACCAGAGTTGAAATACATTTTCTATTCTTATGTAAAATGGGACTTTGAGAATCAAGGTATCACCTGTAAGTTTCTGTAACAAACAAACAAACAAACAAACCCAAAGATACCCTGCTAAACTATCCAGGGAGTAGACCCTGTTTGTGAAGGAAATTTTTGTAATGATTGTAGGAGCAGTTAAGTCCTTACTTGCCTGTTAACCTCAAATTAATAATCAAGGAAGTTATAGTGACTTATACCTGAGACGCTTTTTATTTTTTTGCCTTTTGCTTCTCTCTCCTGAGCACTGAGAAAAAGCCAAAGAGGAAGACAAAAAGGAATTTGTGTGATCATCGATATACACATGACCACATTGGATTTTTGCTTTAGTTATTGGATAATACTGAGTAAATGCTGCATATCTAAGAGTTGTTTTAAATATGTAGTAAAACCATATTTAAAAGTAATTTGTATTAAGTAAAATTCAATTTCATTTAGCTAACATGAATAATTTTTGTTAAATTTTATTTCATAAAAATTCAATTTGAGTGAATTTTGAAAAACACAAGAAGACATCCTTTTGATATGCTTTTTGTTTCTTTCATTCTTTTCCTGTGTTATGATTACTTTTTCTGACTCATTATGGAGCAGGGGTTCACACATAAGACTGTGATGGTTGTATTGTAGTATGCTGGGGGTTACAGACTTCGATGCAGGAAATTACCCTTGGCTTATGAGGATGTTTCCTGGGGCAATTTGATAGACTCACATATGCAAGGTAGGCACTCAACTCTTGTCTTATATCCCCCAAATCCCCAAAGATAGGTACAGTGGTAGAAAGTCCAAGGTTCTTTGGGTGGAGGCACAGAAACTTTTTAAACCAATGTATGAACATGAACACTATTATAATCATGTTACCTCTACTATGATAAACACACATAAATATATGTCTTTTGCCTTAATTTATATCTCTAGCCTACATTTTATTTGCTCAGAATTTTTCATGTACATTTTTCATTGACTTATATCAAGTTGCTCAGTTTATCATGAAACACTAGAAACTTCATTGGATAAAGTTAAAATTCAATAACTTTTTATTTCCATTTCAGTCATTTCTCTTGTATTTTCAAAACAATCTGTAGTATATGCCAACCATCCTTAAGAATGGTTTCCATTTCTCAAATGTTCCAAAAGTCAAAATACTCTAACTATAAGAAATCCGGGACTAGTTTGAAAGTACAGGACTAGATATGATTCTAGAAGACCAGGGAAAGGCAGTGATGGGGCATCACAGACTTCCTACCTTTGAACAGCTGCTTGTTGTATCTGGGAAAGAATCTCAGGTATAAGGGTTTAACGGTTCTAAACATGCCACAAAGAGCTGAAAGCCCCCACACTGTAAAGCAGCACTTCAGTTATTTGGTTATATCAATGCAGTCTTAATCCAAAAATTAAGGCAGCAATATTTAATAAAAGAGAAAGTAAATTAAAAATGAGTTGTATTGATATAAGGTTATTAACCCAATTTAAGTTTCAAGGCTTTTATATTTTAATAGATTCGGTCTTTTGTTCTTAGTCACATGTATAATTACTTGCCCTATTCTTTTGATTTAATAGCAAAAAACTCCTAATACTCTTGCAGGAAAATATACTGTGGGACAAACTGATCTGAGTGAAACTCAATATAATCAGGTCTTGTGACTTAAAAGTCCTATCATGGTGTATGACAAAATAATATAGCTACCATAGGTATACATGTTTCATCCAAATATGATCATGGTGGAATAAGTAGATATTTGCCCAGTTCTTCCTCAGAATAATTTTTGCATCAAATTTAAAACTGAACAAGGCACTATTTTAGTGTATAAATACCAGGTTCACACTTTTACCCCTATGCCCATAATGTTAAGCATGGATATGCTCAAGTTCTAAGCAACAGACAAAATTCAATGACTCAGTGATAGTCTTTGAAAGCATATGACATGTTCTACTTGCTGTCAAATTCAATGTCTTTCAACAAACTTTTTTCAAATTATCATAATAATAGCTTCAAAACAACTTTGGGGCTGAGCAGTGAATAAGAGTGGGTGGTGGGTGGAAGTTGTGCCAAAGCTGGCAGTGTTCAGAGATTACCCTTGCTTCTATGCTCAGGAATTACTCCTGGCAGTGCTTGGGGGACCATATGCAGCAGCCAGGATAAAACCAGAGTTGACATTGCTCAAGGCAAGTACATTCTCTCTTATGTTATCACTCCCATCCAAAATACATACTTAACCACAGGGAAATTTTCTAGTAACAAACTTGCATTTTCTTGCATTTGTGTACAAATATTGCATTTGTGTACAAATATTCTTGCATTTGTGTACAAATATACATATACATAAGAATATATAACTATTTAGATTATAAATGGACATATATACTGAACATCCTATTCTACACTCTGGAGTACCTAACTGAATTGATGTGAGAAGTTCTTGGAAGACGCCGTTCCTGCCAGCACTATCTTAAACATGATAAGCATGGAGACCAGCCACCCAATCTAGTCAACAGTTTCCCATCAATAGATTTCACTCTGACTAAACCTTTCTCTATCCCTGTTGAGAAGTTCCTAGAATTCCCATTGTGAAGGGTGGAATCAGCATTAGGCCCACAAAAATAAGAGGAAATTCGTTGTCACATATAGATATTAAAATATGTGTGAGTTGGGTTGGCCTGACAGTGAAAAAGAAAAGAACCAGAGCTTTTCAAGCAAGTTTATCTGGAAACCTTGTATGTATTTGAAAAGGCAACTCAGACTTAATACTACATCTTTCAGGTAGAAAAATTCTATATATTTCACTTGTCAAGACATAAAATCTGAGAACACTTGATTGTCAGGAAATCATTTTTCTTTATTCTACCTCCCACCAAGGCCTCCCTTAAAAAATAACTTAACATCTTTCTTTAGAGCAATCAACCATATCAATCAAGTATTTACTAATAGTGTCTTCAAGCTTACCTGAGATTGTTCAAAATAGTGCTTTCTGGGTCTTAGGTCAAGATATTTTGCCTTTCATATGTTATAATAAGAGAACCAGGATTTGTTAAAAGCTCTATTCTTTGATTCTAACATGGGGCTGACATTGAGAACCAATGATATTTGGAGGAAAAAGAATTCTACTCTGAAAGTGAGTGGCTTCTAGGGAAAAAAAGGAATAAAAATCATCCTGATTTTGTGTTTAATTTTCAAAAAAGGAAAAAAAAAAGGACACTCATAACTGTAGAGGCAAATGATAACGCAGTCACCTGAGTTTGGAATTTGCAGCTTTGTTCACTGTTTCACAGTCTCCTCGTTATTAATTTTCTGTTTCATAAACCTGACAAACATAATCGTTAATTACATACCATACACACCACCTTCCCAGTAATAGTTTCTCTCAGAACCCTCATCTGCTAGAAAGCTATAGTGCAATGCCTCACTATATTAAATTTCAATTTAATTATCTTTATTACAACATCACCTCCTTGGAGGAAATGATTAACTCTGAGATGGACTTATAATAGCAGTGAAAGGAATTGCAGTGAGCCCTGCCCCAAGCCCAGTGTTACTCACCCAGCTATAGGCATAAGACACAGGAAAGGCAATAAAATGATTGAAAAATGAGCTCCTCTCCCAATTCCTCAGCGCCCTATGATGTGCTCCCACAGAAGTCCCCACTGGCCCACACAAAAGTAAATGGCTGAAGAAATGGACTTTAAAGTACAATTTATTGTGTGTGCCTTTGCATGCTTTCATTAAAACCGAAGAACTAATCTCAGATAATTAGCACAGGAGAACAAGAGGATGTCACCTATGGACAGTACACATTCATTAGCTGATAATTAATCTTTTCATAATGCAACTTTATTTAGTACCAAGTAAACTATTTTAAAAAAATAGGTATTTTATTTTTAAACATTCCTTGAGGTGACTTTCAATAAGAATCTCTTTAACTTTGGTTTACAAATTAAAAGAGCTAGAAATGCACAAGCTTACCCGAAGTAATTGTTTTCCTAAATTAACACTAAAAGGCTTGAATCCCAAGCAACAATGATATTAGGTGACTGAGAAGAAACAAACTAGAAAATGGGACCAGAGGGATTTTTTTTGAGACTCCATTGTATTGAAACAAAACAGTAGCACGAGATGTATGATCATTAATTAAAGATTTATAGTGCCAGGATTTATAGAAAGTGATTCGAGAGCAGTTGCTATGAATAGCAGACTGGCCTTGGTCACATATGGGTGTCTCTTCTCCTGTTTGTTCTTTTTAACCATGTTAGGATATGGAAGCACCACAAAAAATCCATGAGTCCAATCCCCAAACAAGAGGTTCCCGCATCTTTCCAAACATTACCACGAAAACTTGCTTTTGAATGAATTGAGGATATAAGTTGATAGCTAGTATAGAGAATAAATTCTAGCTTGATTCTCCATTAAACTCAATAGATGATTTTAGATATTATATCATTATAGGAGGTATGGAGGGGACATAATGAGGGCTAAGTGCTCCTCCTGGGGAGCACACATTTTGAAGAAAATGCTGAGACATTTGAGTGCAAAGGCATTCTAAAGCAAGAGGCAATGTTGGGAACATGGAGCTTATGAAATATACTCATACAAGCCACATTCGAGGAGGAAGTGCAACTAAAGGAAAGACACAAAAAAAGACATCAGACTGAAATGGCCACAGAAGATTCTGAATGAAAGGTACTTTATGTATTGGGGACAGAAGCAAAATTTCAAGACAGAGAAGACAGTTGTTAGGGACTGGAGAGATAGTACAGCTAGTAACGTTGTACTCAGCCATGCTAGGTTCAATCTCTGGGGTCTCATCACTAGGAATAATCTCTGGGTATAGAGATAGAAGTAAGCCCTGAACACAGATGGGTATGACCCTGTGACCCCCCCTAAAAAAGGCAGTTTATCAGATTTTGCACATGTTGGAGCTGGAGGAAATGTACAAGGCAATAAGTCATGGTTGAATTACTGCTGTGCTTTCTAAGTGTTCATGTATTGGATGGGAGGAGGCATTGGAAAATGGTAAGTAAAGGCAGGGACTCAAATACTACTAATGGGGAGGAAATGTGAGGGTGCCACTGTGTCCTAATTTTTACCATCAAATTGCTATCAATTTAGTCAAGACAAATTAGTAGAATCCAAATCAAATTCTTCTCAAATGGTAAGTTGACAACTTTATAGCGCAAAAACATAATCTTTCTAGGCTTTGCTCTGCATTAGAACTTAATATGTTGCCTCTGGAAGTTTAAGAACAATTGCTCATGCACTGACTCCATTATGAACAATCTACTCCCATGATTCCTCATTCCTGTTCTAAGATTCTATAGTGCTAGTGGACTGCATCAGTTGGGGAAGGAAAACTAAAGCACTCCAGAACACTTCCGACGGAAATAACTTAAAAAAATTAGCTCATCAAGGGTCAGAGTCATAAGCACAGCAGGTAGGGCATTTACCTTGAACGTGGCCAACCTGGGACAGATCCAGATTTGATCCCAGGCATCCCATATGGTTCCCTGAGTCTGCCAGAATCAATTTCTGAGCACAGAGTCAGGAGTAACATCTGAGTGCTACTGGATGTGGCACAAAACCAAAATAAGTAAATCTGCTTACTAATTTATGAAAAGCATTAAAAAGCTTCCTGCAAAGGCATACTTAAAAAAAGGGGAAATCTGGGGCAGGCAAGGTGACGATAGAGGTAAGGTGTCTGCCTTGCAAGCGCTAGCCAAGGAAAGATCACCACCACGGTTCAAACCCCCAGCGGCCTATCTGGTCCCCCTAAGCCAGGGGCAATTTCTGAGTGCTTAGCCAGGAGTAACCCCTGAGCATCAAATGGGTGTGGCCCGAAAAACAAAACAAAAAAAAAAAAAAGAGGGGGAATTTTACTTTATAAAAACAAGCTCTTATCTACTAGGGATAAGAACTCATACTGTTTTACAATACACGGGCACCTCCCACCTTGAACATATGTCATGTGGACCCACCTTAGACCCCAGGGGATTAGACACCAACCGTCCAGCCTTGAACCCTGGATCCCAGACATAGAAACGACACAGTTCTTCACAACAGCTCCAGGAACCAAATCCCCTCTGGGGCATCCTTAATACTACTCTGACACCAACATGTGCCAATTCTAATATGATATCCTGACAACGAGGAAATGGGAACAACTTGATCTGAGAGCAGGTTGTCCTACCTCACCAGCCAACGATAAGACAAAATCAGAAGACTTGTCAACCTTTGATATGTGCAAAAGCCAAGATTGCTTTCTACAGATGACTGGCTGCAATAATCATGACTGGACAGTACGTATCCCAGGACCAATAAAAAAAGCCCTAGCCTAGGTTTTGGTCTACGATCTATACAACAAACAAGATCTCTAATTCCAGAGGTCTGACTGAGACAATTGCAACTGAAAGGGTCATCTGGAAACATAATGAAAGACTCTATCCCAGGGGTCTCAAACTCGCCGACAACATTTTGTGGCCAGCGGCCGGCCTTCAAATATTGCAGCATTCACAATTATTCGCTTACCAAATAATCGCAATAAAAATCGCATTAGTAAGAAAAAAATCGCATTAAACATTCGCATACCCCAAGCAGTTTCATTCGGGGTATGCAAATGTTTAATGCAATTTTTTTTCTTACTAATGCAATTTTTATTGCGAATATTCGGTAAGCGAAATCCCTTTTGTGGCCCTGCCTTACCCCTACTTTGCCTTCTGCGGCCCCCAGGTAAATTGAGTTTGAGACCCCTGCTCTATCCCAAGCTCCATCCTAAGATCAGCGCAAAGACCAAGACCACCAACTACAGAAGATGAATTAAAACGACACTAAAATATTACTGTGAAAGATATGTAAACCAATATGGTCAAAATAAAATTATATTTAAAAAAAAACAACAACACTGAAGGAACAGAACTGCTAGAACCACAAAGAAAGACTTCATCATAAGCTCTACTCCTTGACCTGTGCAGACACCAAGATCTCTAGATACAAAGGCCTGATTTCATGATGAAGCAGAAGTCTTTCCGTACACCACAAAAGCACTGAGGAGAGAGAAAATGAACATGCAAGGAGTCTATAGTTAGTCCCATGACAGTATACTTTAAGGGTGGAGAAACCCTGTATCTCTTAGGTCAAGGGAATTCCCTCTCTAATGTCCCCAATATTTACTGTGCCTATTCAAGAAAAAAAAAAAGAGCACAAAATAATCTCTTATTTATTTATCTATTGATTTATTTTTTGACTTCTATGTTTTGGTGTAGATATTGAAGTTGATGTCTCCAATTTAATTTTATTTGTTTTATTTTTTCTTTCTTTACACGTTCAGGCATGTTTTTATTTCAGTACCGAGACTATTATGTGATGCTTGTCTTTATTGCTGTAGTGCTCACTGGATATTTTATTTGACATTTCTTTTTGTATTGTTGTGGTGTTTCAATTCCTTTTATTCCTTTCCTCTCTCAAACTGAGGTTGAGAGCCTCTAGTCTAGAAGGACTCAATCCATTTTCGACTTATTTGATTTTTACCTCATTTTATTGCTTTTCTTTTATTCAAACAGAACCACATAACGTGAACTATCTAATTTTGCTTCTCAAATAGAGAAAGATATAGGGGAGGATACCAGGACCAAACAGATGTACAATCACTAAGTACTAAGCTAGACACAGAGAGGACCACTTGATCTAGCAGCCCGCAGGTGAGGGTGGGGAATATGGGATGCAAGATGGGAATGGGAGTGGAAGGAGGACAAATTTGGTGATGGGAATTTCCCCGGATTCAATGTTAATATGTACCTGAAATTTTACTGTGAAAGATATGTAACCCAATATGGTATAAATAAATAAATAAATAAATAAATAAATAAATAAATAAATTAGTTAATTAAAAAAACGAAAAGCATTAAATGGGTAAAGTGGATGGTTGGATTAGTTGATAATTCATCCTTCTGGTAGAAGTAAAAGGGTAAATACTAAACAAACAATTCTGGTGTCTATTACTAAATTTGCTAGTCTGTCTTAATCGTATGTTTTTCAAGAGCAAAGGAGTAATGGGCCCTTCTGCTGCCATGGTTAAAAGCAAACACCCTCTCTCATTGCCACCTTCCAATCACTGGCTGGACTCTTTTGCTAAGATAATATTAGAACTGCATTAAGCAACAGTGTCAGTAAATGTCTTCAAGGCTCAAATTACTAACTTGACAACAGCAAGCTATGAGTTCAAATCTCATTGCTGTCCTCATGCATGATACTATCCAGACAACCCTATTCTAGAAATCCCAATGAGAAAGATTCTGGAAGCTGACTCTGGCTCAGAAAGCACCCAGGGCAGATGTGAGGTCTTGACTTAATCCCCAGAGAAACATATACCAAAAGAAACATTGACATCTATAGTTCATAGACCTGAGAGGCAACAGAAAAGAAACCAGTGTCTTCAAAACTAATTCAGCATTTGAAGGAATAGATAGTACCATAGCAGGTTCAATAAAGAAATTCCATCATCAAGGATGATTTTCTGATAGAAATTATATAGCTCTAAGAGACAGTAGGTAGAACATTTGCTTTGCATGTAGCAGGCCTCGTTCAGTTCCTAGCATGATATATGGTCCCCTGAGTCTACCAGGAGTGGTCCTTGAGCAGAGTCAGGAGTAAGCCATGAGCATCACCAGGCTTGACCTCAAAACAAAACAGCATATAAAAAAAGTTATACAAAGCTTATCCACCACATATTACAAAAGAAAACGCTTTTCTTCTTTTGACTTTGTGATCTAAAATGATTTAAAATGGTTTACATCCATTAGCTGAGATTTTGGTTGAGAGACATTTATAAATATAAAACCAACAAAAATATTCATGATATGTGATGATTTATAAATACAAACTCATAAAAGTGTAGAGTTTATTAGTTTTCATAAGTACCACAGCAATTACTTCTAAACACTTAGAAAAGGAAAGGCAAAGCAAACAGGGAGCCTAATACCTGACTCACGGCCAAATACGTCATCTGAGGATGAGTGTTAATAAAAATAGCTTATGAAAATTTATTCCCATTTGATTGTGTCTTTTTTTTTAACGTTGGCTTAAAAACTATCAGGAAATAAATGAAAACACTTAAAAACTCAAAGTAATATGATTGTAGAAGTTGAGTCTTATAAAAATTGATAATGGCACTGCACCAGTCCCAAAGTATGACAACATTAACCACATCAGGAGAAAGTAATGAATGGTAATCAGTCTAGAAATCATCTAAGAAGTAATTAACACATCTGAATCTTTTTGTGAAGCTATTATCTTAATCTAAGGAGGTTTAAATAGAATGAAGAATATTGAGTGACAAAACCAAGATTTTAACTCAATGGAGTGATTGCTGATATTTTTATTCTTATGTTCACTCCATCTTTCCTTTTCAATGGAGATTGATGCGTTACATTTCACCTTCATAGAAATTAATCATCTATATAAGGTATATATAATGTTAAGCAAATCTACTGGACTAAACAGAAACTGAAGAGCAATCACTTGATTGGTCCAAAGGTTATGCATACAGCTATATTTTATAAAAATATTCCAAGTTCAACCTATTTTGTTTTGTTAAAACATTGATTCAAGGACTGGAGAAAGAGCACAGAGGATAAGGCATTTGCCTTGTACACTGATGACCCAGGATTGGCCTGGTTTTGATCCCTGACAACCCATATAATCCTTTGAGCTTGCCACGTGCAATTCCTGAGCAGAGAGCCAGGAGTAACCCCTGAGCACCACTGATGTGGCCAAAACAAAACAAACAAACAAAAAACATAGATGCATTTAGCCATGCATTAGTAGATATTTCAAAACAAAAGTTAAATCAATGGGTTTGAAATTCTTATCCCTTTTATTTCTAGGAACTGTTATTCATAGACTAAGGATCTCAACCTCTGGCTAAGAAGTGAAAATCATGACCTCACTCTCCAGAGACAGTTCTGGTTTTGTGAAGATGAAAAAAAAAGCTTATGTGCTGGTAGTAGACCCAGCGCCAAGAAAGGGCCTCTCCCAGGTGTTTCAAAGCAGAAAGTTGGAAATGTCACTAAGTTTGTTGCCCTGAGTCACATAAAGCTAGGACAGACAGATAATTGCAATTACTAACATGGGGCTTTGCAAAAATGAGCCCTTAGCTGTAGAGAAGGAAGGAACTTTTAGAGGATGTTGGTAAGGAACAGGTAGGTAGGTAGGTATAAACAATCTCTGTGTAATTCATAACCAATCTTCTTTAAATGTCCTAAGTACATAGTAAATGAATAATACTTGCTCAAAGACAACAAAAAGTGAGGTCTGGTTTACATAATTGAATAAAAAATGGCAGGGGGATGGGGAATGTGGTGAGGATCTGGGGGACCCTGTGACTATAGTGGATGGAAGAAGTTCTGATGGAGACTTCAGTGTTGGCACATTGGATCTTTGAAACATTAACAAGAATTGAAAATTACCTCAAACACATCTTAAAAGAATATGATGTCTTAAATATAAAAACTAAATTGCTTCAACACTACCAACTTCCATTTCTTTTTCCAATGCCCACTCCTCTCTTATTTAAGTTAATATCCTGATTTTTTTTGCCTAGAATTCAGGTACCCACTCTTCACAATATTCTGTTCATGACAAAAAGGATGAATACGTTGTTTCATGAATGATACATTGGTTTGCATTATTGAGCTGTGTCTACTGACAAAGCAAGGTCAACATAAAAATGATTAACATTTCTCTGATTGATACAGAAAGCCAGGTTATATCTTAAAATCTTCAGCATTAAGAGATTGGTAAAAATTACTTTGCAGATGTGTATTCTTGCTCCCTCTTCTGAACATGTAAAGGCCACCAGTTAAGTAAATCTTGAAATTTAATCCACCTTCAAAATCTATTATGTTATTTATTGGATTCCCAACAAAGACGAGTTGGTAGAGAACCTCTGGCAAGATATCATCAATAAGTGATCATTCTAAGAAATTAAATTGTTCATGGTTAAGAGATAAGCGTTCACTTAATATTCTGATAGATATTTTTATATTCAAGGGAGATAGACAAGAACCAGTTTAACTAAAAATAAGAATCAACGCTACTAAGAGCACACTGTAGCTCTGTATATGCATATTACACATATACACACTTATAATATTTTAACCTGCTTTCTAAAAGACAAACATCATCTGGCTGACTTTGCTATTACATCTAGTAGCAAACTCCATTTTTCTCTATGTCTCGGGCTTGTATTTTACAAGAGCATGAAGTTCTATACACAATTTATAAACAAGGTTGAAAATTTTATGATTCAAACAGAAGAAATCATGACACAGATTCCCTCCCTACCTCCACAGAAAGAAAAAAGAAAATTGAAGCATCCCTGGAGGAAGCTCCTAAGGCATTTGCTAGTTGAAAATATAATTATTTTTATCCTATTGAAATTTGGATGTACTCAATACTGTGATAAAGTGCCCTTTGGCCTTACCCTTTTTAAAAGTGAGTGTTCTCAGAGGATCCTCTAGGTGCATTTTAGGGTCATATCCAGCATCTGGGAGCTGAGGCTGTTCTACTTTGATCTCCCAACAAATATATCTTGACATAGTGTCCCCATGGAGAGGAGCACACATCACAGGATGGTCTTTTGATTACAGTGCACTGAGGAGGGAAAATGGTGAGTTTCTTAGGAAGTGTTTTGTTCTATCTGTGAATGGGAGGAAAAGGAGGAAGTGAAGAAGAGAGGGCACCATTTTGTGACTTCGACATCCTTTTGGTCCTGGTGTGATGTCTATCATCTTAAAGCACTTTGAGAATGCTAACCTCAAAGTGCAGAAGGTCTCACTACAACATGTAAGAATGTAAGTTCAAAAAAGGAGCTGGCTTGTAAATAATACACCAAGCCAATTTTCCTGTTGAGATTTCCTGAGCTGAAATTCCTTGAGCTCAATAGGAACAGCTTCTCTTGGTTTCAACAGGGCTTTGTCATGACTTGTAATGAGCTGAACATTGTAGCATATGTTGTAAATTTTTTTTTTAAAAAAATCACTATTACTGTGTGTGTAGAAAATACAATATACATGCATCAGGATGTTAACAAAACAGCACCTGCACAAACTAAGATTGCAACTCTATTCTCAGCTTATCTTTGCTTTTCACTCACTGGGATCATTTCTATTTCAATGGGGAAGGAAAGTCGCACATGCAAGCACAATTCATACGTTAAACTGGAGCTACCACCTTTGTATGAATCAGCGCTCTGTAAACAAAACAAAAATCTAAAAAATGTTTAAGTCTAGATAGCCTCTGTCAGATAAATATAATAAGTCTTGAGCTGACAATGGCAGAGCAAAAGACTACAGGTGATGCCAGCTTTCAAGACTGAGATTGGAATTTAGGGGAGTTACTTCATAAATATGGGTCACTTAAAGAATTTCCAACTGACTATGCCCTTTGTGTTTATTCAAACTTTAGCTTTATTTTTAAAAATAAGTTCAGAATTTTTGTATGTTCCCATAGCAGTAAGGAGATAAATAATTATCATACTTATTTTTATTCAGCCTTTTAAAAAGTCAATAACTACCAAAGCTCTTGTAATTCAATTTGTCATCCATCTGTGGCAGGCAAGTGATAGATTTGCTGACCAGGTGAATAATAAAAGCCACCAGGACTAATAAATATTGAATATTTGTCATTTTCATCACTAGAAGTCTCACATGAAACACTTCACAGTTATTTTATTATTTGTCCTTTCAAAGACTTTGTTAGCAGGCACTTGCTATGCTGAATTTGGTAATGAACAAGCTGAAGTTTAGGATCTATGAAATTTGCCCTGCCCGACAGCTGATAGAGGTGTTGTGGTGTGAATTTGAGCCTTGTACCTCACTGACTTCCCTAGATCTAATAAATAACTACTCCTTGGCTGCAATTGCTACAAAAGAAAAGGAGCAGAACAGCTCCAGTAATGTTAATTTTGGGGACCCGAGTGAGAACACAGCGTGTAGGGTGTTTGCCTTGCGTGTGGCCTGCCCAACTTAATCCCTGGCATCCCATATGGTCCCTTGAACCTGCAGGACTCAGGAGCAAGCCCTGAGATCTTACAGGTATGGCTCTAAAACAAACACAAATAATGTCAATGTTTGAATAAATGCACATTTTTAATTCTGGAAAGTAAGAGGACGACTGGTTGCAATAAGAAAAGTAGAAAGTGAAGAATGGCTGCATATCAATGTGACAAGATTTTGTCTAGTTACAGAAACATTTCACTCTCTGCTTGAACAATGCCCATGACAAATTTGTCCCCTACTGGACAACACATTCTACTATTTGTAGTGTCTGGAAAGGAGGTGGTTGTTGGGACTACACCTAAATATGTTCAGTGTTTACTTCTGGCTCTGTTCTCAGGGATCACTCCTGGTTGAGGTCTTTATGTAGAAATTGCATGTTTATTCCTGGTTTCAACTTAATTCATTTGTTAAGTAGGGGAACTATTTGGTTTTTAAAATAAACCATCTCATCTTCTATAGGATATCCTTAAATTATTTACCTAAAATGACTTTAGAAGCAAAGTTCCAGAAGCATCATCTATAACTTTTGATTACCTTTCTTTTATACTTAGTTTCTGAATTAATTTTTTCACTATTGTTTTCCAGTTCCTCTTCCTAAAAATGGCAAGCAGTGACTCAAAACTAGTTTTAAATATTTAAGACTTCATGTACAAAATATGTGGTCCCCAAATCAAACCCAGGGTGACTTTATGCATGGCAAACCTTAACCTCTTTACATCCTCTCCTGCCTCCATCTTACTCTTGAATGACTTGAAATTTTTCAAAGGGAATTCCTGTTTGGATCCCCAAAACAGAGGTGCTATGACTTTGAGTCAAATAAAACACTGTTTCTCTTTATCATTAAAGTGGAACTACCGTATTTTCACTGGAAAATAGAGCAGGTAAAGCCTAACTCAAAGAGCTCTAAAATTACTTTTATAGATGGTGTGTCACGGTTTGGATCCGTGTCTATCATTTGTGTCGAGGTTAATAAAAACCAAAGGCGGACTTGAATTAGGATCCCTATCCACCCTCATTCCAACTTCAATTTACCAATAAGTAAAGGGCATTGCTTGTGGATTATTGCACTTTATTCTAGCAGCTTCATCGCGGCTGTGCTGGCAGAATATCTAGCTGGTTGATGCAAAATTCAGAGCTGACCAAGGAAGCAGAATATATGCAGTCGGCCTGTGAATAGATAATTACCTCTGAGAAGGACTTGAATAATAATTGAGATGCAGCATATAAGGGCGGACACTAGAGCTTAATGAAAATGGCTCCAGCTCTGAGGAGACCCAGATATCCACAGAAGGCAGGTCTTTTGCTGGAGGGACAGAGTCGACAGGGTGTACCATTTCATATGCTCACCCTGCTCATGCAGCCAACATGACTTAACATCATGGAAAATGTTTGCTTTCAAAGCAAAGAGAATGAGAATATACTTTCATCTGTTCTGAAGCTGCACAGTGCTGTCCTGAGTCCAACACCTTAGCCAGATGCAGGCCAGTGCACTCAATAATCCTTTGTCAGTCAGGGCAAGAGAAGGTAACTTCGTTCCTAGAGGAAAGTGTCCCATGGACTTCTGTCACCTAAAGGTCTAGATCCATTTTGTTTAAAATAAAAAGATTATCAGCGATCAAGTTCAGATTGTCATCTAGGTAGATAGACACTACATTACTTTGGAATTTGGCAATTAGGCATGTTTGTTGATATGGGTTCCCCTGTGCCATTTGCCAAGTCAAGTTTCTCTGACTTCTAGAGTTTACAAAGTTCTGTGGCTTCATCCTAAACTTCAGTGCAATGCTCATTGACTGGACTTTAGGTTTTCCAGTTATGCATCTATATAATCAAGCTGAGTGATTTTTATGAGGAATCTTTGGAGATTAATTATATTCAGTTTTGGGGGGTCGGAGAGATAGCATGGAGGTAAGGCATTTGGTTGCCTTGCACGCAGAAGGATGGTGGTTTGAATCCTGGCATCCCATATGGTCCCCCGAACCTGCTAGGAGTGATTTCTTAGTGTTAGAGCCAGGAGTAATGCCTGAGCGCTGCCGGGTGTGACCCCAAAACAAAACAAAACAAAACGAAAATTATATTCAATTTTTAATTCAAAATTGTGGTCATAAAATAGAAATTGCATGTTTATTTCTGGCTTCACCTTAATTCATTTTTTATAGTAATGGGACTATTAGAATTTCAAAATAAACCATCTCATCTTCTAATCTATAGGGTACCCTTAAACTATTTATTTGAAATGACTTCAGAAGCAAAGTGCCAGGAACTTACCAAAAGCACCATATACTTTTGTTTACCTTTCTTTTATACTCAGTTTCTGAATTGATTTTTTTCACACTAATTTTTTTCCAACGCCTCTTTCTAAAGATGGCGAACACTGATTCAAAATTAGTTTTAAAATATTCAAGACTTCATGCATGGAAGAGCATATTGTAACCTCTAATTTTGTAATGGTTTCTACATAGTCTTAATTAAATGATGGAATATAGAATGTGAGTATTTGCAAACAATATTCTTTGTTTTTATGTTTCCTTCCTCATTTTCTTCATCAAACAGGTACAGAATAGAAAGTGTGTTCCTGACTTTCAGATGTCATTTCCACTCTATGAATACTGAAATTAATGATGGAGGATTTGAGGAGAGAATGTTTCCTTGGAGGTGAAATCCTTACCTCTAGCACACGAGTGGAATTTAGACACCAACATTTCACCCACCATATGGCTGCAGAATCTAATCATAGTGAAGATGAGGAGGTGGAGAGATTTTTCTTGGTTGAACTTTCAGAATCAAAGCTTGCAGAGAGCTTGCTTTGAGAAACTGGGGCATATGAATTTTTTGATTCTTTTTTATTCTCTAGACTAGAAAAATACAACAAAGTTGAATATTTGATCAATCTTGCATCAAACTCTGATTGAAACGTTAGCTTTCAATCTCCCAGCACTGCACACAATGTATATTTAATTTCATTTCTACCACAGAAACTGTGATTCTTTTTTTTTTTTTTTAATATAATTTTTATTTTGATCATAGTGGCTTACATATTGTTGACAATAATATTTTAGGTACATATTTACATAAAATCAGGGGGGATTCCCATCCCCAAATTGTCCTCCCTACTCCCCCGTTTCTGTCTTACCTCCCATTTCCTCTTCCCTCACCCCCAGGGCGGCTAGAATATGTGGTCCCCTCTGTCTCTAACCAACTACTTAGTAGTCTTGCATCAGTTTGGTCTTGATGCCTCCCTTATTTCCCCCTCTAAGTAGGGGCAGGGGTAGCTAGTTCAAGTTGCGTGGTTTTGCCTGAAAAAGAGAAAATAAATAAACCGGGGTAAGAGTTTAATACCCCGAAAATGGGCAGAATCCTTCTAGAGGTTCTCATCATCGATTTGGGAAATGAAGGAGAAAAAGAAGTTGAAACACTCCACCAGTACCAAAAGAAGTGTCAAATATCCAGTGAGGACTCCAGCTATAACGATAAGCACCACAAAAAAACAGATAAAAAATAAACCAAAACAAACTAAAAACAAACACAAACAAACAAAAAACACGCCGTGGTCTTGAAATAAGAAACATGGCGTAGCACATAACGAAAGAAAAGAAAGGAAGAGAAAGAAAAGAAAGAAAAAAAAAAAGAATAATTGGGGCCAACAATTTCAATAATCACATCCAAACTGAGGAATCGACCAAAATAGCTAGGTAAATAAAAATAATAATAACAATAATAAATGAAGGTAAGATATATATATATATATATATATAACCAAGGTTTTGTGTTTTTTGTATTTTTTTTCCCTCCTGCCCTGGCACAGTAAATATTGGGGTCATTCGAAAAGGAATTCACTTGCCCTATAAGATATGGGGTTTCTCCGTACTTGGAGTATACTGTCATGGAATCAGCTCTAGTCTTTGCTCAGGATCATTACTCTCCAGGTTGTGGGTTTTTTTTGTTTTTTTTTTGGTGTGTGGAAAGCTTCTGCTCTGTCCAGTGTGATACCGTCAGAGCTCTGTGTTTAGCAGTCCCAGTATCTGTACATATCCTGAGGTGGGACTTATGGTGAAGTAGAAACTGTGATTCTTTAGATGAATATGATACCTATTTATAAGCCCATCTTTTTCCACTTATGACCCGTTAACCAACCAAAATATGTTTATGTGAGTCCAAATATACAAGTATGTAAAATGAACATGGTAATAAAACATGTACTGATAATAAAATTATATACTTTAATACATATTCTTTATGTTTTAATACATGACATATATATATATATACTTTAATAACATTTTACAACATTGCATGCTGTTACAAAATCCCATAGGAGGCTTTTACCTACAGTTTAATAATCTAGGACTTGAAAGATACTTTGGACAATTTTTAGGTGGCACAAATTCTTTTTTTTTTTTTGGTTTTTCAGGCCACACCCATTTGATGCTCAGGGGTTACTCCTGGCTAAGTGCTCAGTAATTTCTCCTGGCTTGGGGGAACCATATGGAACGCTGGGGAATCAAATTGCGGTCCTGATCCTTGGCTAGTGCTTGCAAGGCAGACACCTTACCTCTAGCGCCACCTCACCGGCCCCAGCACAAATTCTTAATATGCTAAACACAAAGTATTAAAACATGCTTATCTTTTTGCTTTCTGCCTATTATGGATTTGATTTATTTTTTAAAAAAGTGCTTTAATAAGACAATGTTTAGATATTTTTATAAAGACAAATTCCAGGAAAGGATCAAGATTATTTGGGTTTGAATATTTCAAAGAAACGATGACAAACAAAAACTATGTGTATGGAAATTAGAGTGAAGGCAAGGAAATAGAAATAAAAATAATAATCAGAAGCTCTGGAGAGCCCTGAAGAACTTGCCATGAGACAAGAACTTGAAATCATTTCTCTCTCTTACATTTATATTTATATATTTGTATACTTTACTGTAAGCATTAAATTTTATTCAAATTGCATTTAAATTTTCATCCTCTGTGTACCTAAAATTTTGCTATGCTAGACAGGGCTACCTTGTGTAGATTTTGTTTCCAACTCAGCTTTTTCACTAATGTCTCTACAATTTTTGAAGCTAGAATGTAACCTGCTCATTTGAACCAGGCAGGACTATTGTCTCTCTCTGCCTTTGGCCTGTTTGCTTCCTGTGGGATTTCATAAAGGAGCAACATTTGGGCAAGAGGGAAAAGCTTTTGAGTTGTCACCAACCACTAGTTTAAAAGTTTCAAACTGTGTGCTGGCAGTATGTAGTTGCTGTGGAAGAAAATGCTCAAAAACAAGACATACATTTTTAATAAATGGAGAGCCAAAAAGTTATGTGCATTTGATCTGAGCCTGATATTATTCTGTGTCCCTAAGTTCCTTTGGAAAAAATACTAAAATTTCCATTCCCGAATTGTCTGAATAGTGTTCTAAAGAATTTGAATATTATGCAATTATATTTTGCAAGAAAGAAAAGCTAAGATAATTTTTTAAGGATTATTGCTACTCCACCTTGAACATGTAAGACATACTTCAACCATTGCTTCCTATCTGACACATGAAAGCACTACCCAAAGTTTGCTAAACCTCTTAATGATTCTCTTTCCTGTCTATTATAACCAGAAATTCCCCCAAATAATTTTATATGCAGCATCATTCTCTCAGAGGCAACCAGAGTAAATGGGAGATGTCTTTGCAGTTCTCTGTCTTCTGCTGTTAAATCATGAAATTGAATGTATTTTGAGACACAATCATCTTAGATATGATGAAATAGTCTCAGAATGTCTTATATTTGTCCAAGACTATGCAGATAGTTGTGCAGAGCCCAGTCATATTTTATCTTTTCTGAAGTTCAATAAAATATTAGCAAGAAGAAGCTACTATTTTGGAAATACATTGTTATTTTGTTTTTTTTTCTTAAAACTTTCCTAAGTTAGGGGCCAAAGCGATGGCGCAGGGCATACGGCATCTGCCTTGAGTGCGCTAGTCTAGGATGGACTGCGGTTTGATTCCCCCGGCATTCCATATAGTCTCTCAACTCAGGGGTGATTTCTGAATGCATAGTCAGGAGTAACCTCTGAGCTTCTCTGGGTCTGGCCTAAACCACCACCCCCCAAAATAAACTTTCCTAAATTATATTTACTAGTTTTTTCACTTAGATTGGAAATCTGAGTCCTGGAAATCTTATATAACTCATCCATTGTTGTATAACCCATCCAGGAGTTTGATATGAGAACCCAGCTCAGATTGATTTCACAGTCTCAGTACCTAAACAAACATATTTCTCAATTCCAAGTTCACTGCGGAGTCCAAATATAGACCAAGAAAAAGAGAAAATTATAACTTGTCTGTCAAAAAAAGTTTTACTGAAAGTAAATTGATTGACTTCATTGGGAGTAAATCTAAAGTAGAATCAAAGCTCTAGTCCAATCTCACTAGCAACCAATTTCTGGGTCACCACAGCCAAAAGTCTTGTGTGTTTGACCACACAAGAAAGGTAAATCCACCTTCCTTCCAACTCTGTATAGGGGACAAAATTATGAAGATAAATAGGAAAGCACTTTAAACTATCATCTGAGAACTGTTATTTCCATTTTGAAACACCTGTGGAAAATATTTTAAAATTCTGGCTTAGCTTTTATTAAGAAGTAGAAAGACAAGTAGTTGATACATATATCCATACAAAAATTAATATATTTCTTAGGAAGGAACTTTCTGAAAAGATTTACAACTACCACTTGAGCACCTTCTATGGACTTCAGTCCAAGTGACAAAAGCCAACGGAAGTTAAGTGCAACAGATAGAATAATATCCACCCCCATCTAAACCAAATCATGCAGACTTCATCCTGCCTAAAAATAGGACGTTGGAAGAGGTCTTTAGTTAAAATTCTTAAGAGGGAGACATTTGGGTAAACAGTAGAATCCATAACTGTATTCATGGATGATGAGGAAAGAATGGAGACACACTGAGGGAAGCCAGTTGTTTGCATGTTGGTGGTAAAGAATGAGGAGCAATGCAGACATGTCATAAGAAATTCAGGCATCCCCAAAAGCTTAAACATGAAGGCTCTTCTCGTTCATCCAGAGACCTGTCAGGGTAGACAATTCTGTCACAGCCTTGAGTCTGAACCAATTTCCGGAACTAGGAGAAAATAAACTTGCATTGTTTTAAGTCACTTAGTTGGTAGTTGTTTGCTATGGTGACCCTCAAAGCAAGTAAAGGAGGAAATGAGACTTCATTGATTAAGTGATTGGAGACACCATGTTTTCTGCACCCTTCCTCTGCCCCCTACCCAAGGAAGTGGCAGCAAGTAGCTGTGGTTGGTTGTTGATAGTCAATCTCCACTCCCAGGGCCTATAGAAAAGAACTCAAATATGACCCAGGTTTCTCTAAGTTATGGGAAAGAATATTCAGGTACAAATACATAATTCTGCCGAGCTGCTTATCTTTGATTAGGTTTGATATCATTTTGTGTTTAGAGGCCTTTGTAAATAGACTGATGCTACATGGGGTTAGCACCCCATTTGGGTCAAGAATAAAAATGCTGGTGATAAAATTTGCACATTAAAATGTTGTATGTATCAGATGGTCTCTGCTGAAAAGGTCTCGGTGGATGATAATTACTTTTACAGTTCACCTTGGCTACCAAACAGAATGTAAAAAGCAGGAGGTGGAAAAGAGCTGTTTAAATGTTTGAAAGGAGAGAGGATGTGAGGAGTTCTGTTTTATTTTATTTTTTAATCTCTGTTTACATATTAAAGGGGTTGAGATCCGGCCCTGGTTCCTGGAGCCTGCAAAGAACTGGAAACCTTTCAATTAATATTTGATAGAAGAACAAACAATAAAACACGTTCTTACATACCTGTTATCTCATTAAAAGGACAATAGGTGATTTTGGAGTGTGTAATCACAAATACTGTGACTTGGCCAATTAGAAGGTATTTCTGAGAATACAGAAGTGTCAAGGATGGGAGCTTCTTTGGCCATGTCAGGAATCAACTTCTCACATTTTCTTCCTAATTCCTTCCAGGTCACCAATATTAGAAGCATCTAACCAAGGCTACAGAAAGGCTAAACAGTCAGGAATGGGTGTTGAGAACAATAAAGCTTAGCTCTAATAAAACCCAAATGTTTAACACTCTTCACCTTGCTGATCTAGCAAATATAACCTAAAGCCCCACCCTACATATGTCATGCCCAACGATCATACTGGCAAAAAAAAAAAAAGGAGAAGCAGGTGTTCCCCATAAAGGCCTGGACCCCGAGGGCACCACCTGTGTCCACATAAATTCAATGCAAACAATATAGAGCTACGTTGTGAGCAAGGTTATAGGATTCATTATCCTCCCCTGCCAAGGCAAGAGAAAGAGGACTGGTAATTTGGCTCCTACATGCCTCAGAAACACTGCCAAATCCATAGTTAGGGCCAAACTCTCATCTCTCCCAAAATCTTTTACGAAAGAAATTGATCTCTGGGCCAACAAGGAAACATACTTATTTTTACATTAAAATTTATACCCACCAGGTTGAGAAGACTAACAGCTCCTGAAATAGGTAAAGCAAGTTATTTGTCAGGAGACCTGTGTTTTCCAGGTTCATTTTCTCACCTGAACCCCTGGTCATTCATCGCCCCATTTTCTTGTCACCAGATCTGTAAGAATAAGTAGCAGGTCAGGGTAGCTGATAGTCCCTAGTTTTGTCAGAGGACCATATATGAAGCATTGCCGAAGCTGTATTCCTGAAGTAACAGCCTACATGATGATCTGTAAGATATGGAGATTCAGAGCGAAGACAGACAGCTCATATTGAGTCACAGAGGAAGCCTGTCTTATCTTCAACAACTTCCTCAGCATCCACTGAGTTTATTTTGTATCCAATATTCCCCATAGCAATTCTGACCATCACCATCACAGAGATGTGTCTTAACTTCTTTAAACATGTTGCCTTCACTGGGTGACTGGGTGCTGAGTGTTGAGTCTTTGAGTGCTTAAAGCAAGAATCATACTCTGAATAGTGAACACAATGAAAAATCAACATGTTCAAAAATATATTTGGAAACACTGTCCCAAGAGTCAGAATGTCCCAGAGAGCATCAGACTAAGGACACCAGATTCTGTTAACATCCACTTTTGTTTATATTTTCTCAAAGGCACTGCATCTCTTGAATTATATCAAGTTTTTTGATATCTTTGCAAAACAGATTTTATTGGTGTCCTTTTTTTTTTTTTTTTTTTGGTTTTTGAGGCCACACCTATTTGATGTTCAGGGGTTACTCCTGGCTAAGCGCTCAAAAAATTGCCCCTGGCTTGGGGGGGACCATATGGGATGCCAGGGGATCGAACCGCGGTCCTTCCTTGGCTAGCACTTGCAAGGCAGACACCTTACCTCTAGCGCCATCTCACCGGCCCCATTGGTGTCCTTTTTGACGTAGCACCTGGACCAAATCAACTCCATATTTAGTGATGTTTTGGAAATATTTTAGGGACTTCAAACGATAAAAGTATTCGTCTGGATTTCCAAGTTAGTTATCTCCCTGGGTCTCTTTCCCAAAGGCTCTGCCACAAAATAAACCCCAGTATTGTAAAGTGAGAAAAGCAGGCCTACATGGAAGATGCCTTTTATGAGGGAGAGGGGTTAATGTTTCACTTTCTAGCTGTACATCCAGTGTTTCAAGAGCTTTGTTCATTAAATTTGTTCAAATCATAAAGCGTCCCTCATTTGAGGGAACAGAGTGATTGTATAGTGGGTTGGGCATTTGCCTGGCATCCCATATGGTCCCCCTAGCCTGCCAGGAGTAGTTCCTGTGTGCAGTGCAGAACCAGGAGTAAGGACCAACCAGCATAGCCAGATGTAGCCCCCTAAACAAACAAAACCAAAACAAAACAAAATAGAGTTCATTCATTTAGATCCAAACCCAAATTATGATTTGCTGATTTATCATATGAATAGTCACTATTAATTTTTCTGACAGAAATTACTTAACTAAAACACCTAACGTTGCCCACTCCCACACACACACCCTCCAATTTTTTAGGCATTTCTTTCCCATGACCACGATGTCATCTTATTAAAAAGCAGGTCAGTGCTTTCCCAAGGACTTATCTTCGAAGCTATGAATGATTTGTAGCAGAAGGGACACTGGGGTGGGGATTTCCCTTGCATGCAAAATCTGCTTTGTGAAAGGCATACAGATTTGAAAAACCAAAAGGGCAGCGTGCTTGCCAAAACAGTCACTGACTGTTACAGATCATAAACGTGTAGGAAATTTGAGGCACTTTAAAGTAATCAAATGTCCCTGTGGTTTGTCTCTTCCCTGACTCCCAGAGCCGAAATGACTGAAGTTCCTGCTCGGTTCTGCCCAGAATGTGGCTCCTAATTGGTTTCTGGGCTGGCAGGTCCACGGGGATGTGGAAAATGGCTGTTGTTGGGAGTTTGATGCTGAAAAGGGACTGCCAGATTTTTGCTTCCCTGGAACCACTCACTTTCTCTGGGCCTCTTGTCACATTCCCCTCCCTTGCCTGCTCATTTTACCCACATTAAAGCTGTAAGTAAATAAATGACAGGCTGTGGCCTATCATCAGGTGACGGATCATCCTGCCCCAACCCTGGAGAACACAGACGTTGTCATCTGTCTGGTCCCTCTCACATTCGCTGTCAGCCCTGCTGCATCCGGGTGGCATGTCATAGTCATCGGAGCAAGATGAACACAGTCGTGTAAACATCAGCTCTGCTGGGGAGCTGAGTCAATGATGCGCAGGGTGCCCTGCACAGAGGGACTTCTGCAGCAGAAAGAAGACAGGGAGCAAGGGGCGCCTTTTAGGGGTCACTCACAGCTACTGGGAATTTAATAAACAAAATCAAAAAGGGTGTTTTCGTTTGTTTGTTTTTTGGTTTGGGGCCCACACCCGGTGGTGCTCAGAGTTTATTTCTGGCTCTGCACTCAAGGGTCATTCCTGGCAGTGCTGGGGTTGGGGGTGGGGTGGGGACAATATGGGATACTGGAGATCAAATCTAGATAAGTCATGTGCAAAACAAACTCTCTACTCAACCACGCTGAATCTCCAGCCCCAAGTGTTTTGTTTTATATTTCCAAGTGAAAGGAAAAAAGCAACTTATCCCTTTTGGTCACAAAGATATAGTGCAGAAAGTAAAGTGTCTATTTTGCACGAAACTCACCCCAGTTAGATCCCTGGTACCGTATTTGGTCCCCTGAGCACTGCCAGGAGTGATCCCTGAGCGCAGAGTCAGGAGTAAGCCCTAGGCATAACCTTGAGTAAGAGAAATCCCCCTCCCCGACCATACAAAAGGAACCATCTGTGAGAATGCAAAATGCAATGTTACCATCACAAACTTAACTTACAGTTACCAATTTTTTGGAGTGTCTGTCCCAAAGCCTGCTCCCCTACATCTACAAATGTAACCACGTTGCAAGAAGGGACAACAAAAGAGAAATGGAAACATCTCCTCCATTAAAATGTCAGTTGGAGGAATGTCTAGAGGGTTGTTCCAAAGCAAACAATGAAGTCTGTATTAAATAAATAGAGCTAGAATATATTAGAGGGGAAGTCCAGGTTCACAGAAGGATCATGACATGTCTTCCCAAAGGAAAATTGTCAGCTCTGACTTCCCCAAGAACTGTTTAGCTCCTTTCTGTTACAGTCCACTCTTTTTTGGTGCTGCCATTTTGAAAGGTCTTTGGGGCCTGGTGGAAGAAACTGTAATGGAGAGATCCCTGTTTTCACTGGAGATAGGTCTGTTGGTCATGCTACTCTTGGGAGTGCTAAGTAGTTGGGTGCAAATGGCCATCAGACCATTTGTAGTAGTTGTAGTTGGGTTCAGTGGCCTTGAATATATGGAAAACATCCATGAATAGAAAGGCCATTTATGGGGCCGGGCGGTGGCGCTAAAGGTAAGGTGCCTGCTTTGCCTGCGCTAGCCTCGGACGGACCGCGGTTCGATCCCCCGGCGTCCCATATGGTCCCCCAAGCCAGGAGCGACTTCTGAGCGCATAGCCAGGAGTAACCCCTGAGCGTCACCCGGTGTGGCCCAAAAACCAAAAAAAAAAAAAAAAAAAAAAAAAAAAGGCCATTTATCAAGCATTGTTTCTGAAAGCTAGTTTGTTTTATTTCTTGAAAACACTCCTCTAGCTATCCAGGAATGTAAAGAAAGCACTGAACCAAGACCTTTGAAATGAATCTAAACCTTTTATTGGAGAAGAGTTTCACAGACTTTCCAGAGCACTGAGTTAATAATGCCTCTGAACTCTGAATGTTGATAGTCTGGCCTTCTCTTATCAACCCTTGAAGATTCTAAAAATTTAATCCAACCCTTGCATTCATACTTCATGGGAGGGCAAGAACAGTTTCGAGGTAGTGTTCCCAAGATTTAGAGGCTCCTCCTGATGATTCTCAGAGGCCAACTGGGCCAATGGTTCAATGCAAGAATCAAGGATACAGTGCTAGTACGGATCTCCAATGCCAGGATACCCAGTACATGGCAGCAGTGCTCAGGAACATCTAGGAATATGGAACATCTAGGAACATCTGGGAACATGGAGGAGGTGGGAATAAGCCAGGGTCAGCTTTATGCGTGTCTTGACTCTAAACTATCTCTTCGCCTCCTCAATCTTCTTCTCCTTCTTCTCCTTCTCCTCCTCCTCCTCCTCCTCCTTCTTCTTCTTCTTCTTCTTCTTCTTCTCCTTCTCCTTCTCCTTCTTCTTCTTCTTCTTCTTCTTCTTCTTCTCCTCCTTCTCCTTCTCCTTCTCCTTCTCCTTCTTCTTCTTCTTCTCCTCCTTCTTCTTCTTCTTCTTCTTCTTCTTCTTCTTCTTCTTCTTCTTCTTCTTCTTCTTTTCTTCTTTTCTTCTTCTTCTTCTTCTTTTCTTCTTCTTTTATTCTTCTTCTTTTATTCTTCTTCTTCTTCTCTTCCTCCTCCTCTTCTTCTTGTCCTCCTCCTCTTCTTCTTGTCCTTCTCCTCCTCCTTCTTTTCTTCCTCCTCATCCTCTTCTTCTCTTCCTCCTCCTCCTCTTCTTTTTTTCTTATTATTAGTATTCCTCCTTCTTCCTCCTCCTCCTTCATCTTCCTCCTCTTTCTCCTCCTCTTCCTTCTTATCTTCTTTTTCATCCTCCTCCTTCTCCTTTTACCTCCTCCTCTTCCTCTACCTCCTCCTCTTTCTCCTCCTCCTCTTTCTTCTTCTTCCTTATCCTCCTCCTCCTTCCTCTTCTTCCTCCTCCTCCTTCTTCCTACTCCTTCTTCTTCCTCCTCCTTCTTCTTCTTTACTTCTTTTTCTCCTTCCTTTTCTGTCATCTTCATCATCGTCTTCCTTCTTTTTTGTCATTGTCATCTTCATCAATTATCTTCATCATCTTTGTCTTTTTTTTTAATTCTCTTCTTTCTCTCTCTTCTTTTTGTTATTTTTCCATGACTAGGGATGCTACACACTGGCTGTGGTGCTTTCATAAGACTCTTCTGCATTCAATTATAATCCTTTACATAAAGACATTATCCTTTATATACAGACCCCCTGGCATCCCATATGGTCCCCAAGCCAGCAGCGATTTCTGAGCACATAGCCAGGAGTAACCCCTGAGTGTCACTGGGTGCTGCCCAAACACCAAAAAAAGAAAAAAAAAAAGAAAACTTATGTAGTTCTGATTGAGGAACACTCATTCCTGAATGTAATCAGGGCTTTTATTAGAGACCCATCAATTTCTCAAGCCTGTATCCATGTCAGAGCAGAGACACAGAGAGAAGACACCAACTGTGAACTAGGAAGAGGACTTGTACCTTACATGCTATTAGCTGGAAATGCTCTTAGACTTAACAGTTGCCACAACTAAGAGAAATCAATTTCTGTTGCTTATAAGTCACACTGTTTCTTAAAAAATTTGACCTGGCAGCTGGAACAGACTAAGGTAATTTCTTCCACCCTATTCCTTAGGCAAATTTAGCCACCTTTGAGCCTCTGTCTTTAGTGGTTGGTTTCCTAAGACTAGACTGTGGTTTCTAGTGGTAACTCTGACCACCCCACCCCCCCGAAACACATTTTATTCCTTTGCCAATAACAAAGGCATATATGTGCTAACCTGTAAGTTCTGTTTCTAGACATTCATAATGAAGGCAAAATACTGGCTTTAAGAATTGCCTGCCTCGTATATTTATAATAAAGAAAATAAAAAACAACAGTCCCTACTTCTCATCAATACTTCTAAGAAAGCCATTAAATATTCAGAACCATATACAGGCAACCAAAAAAAGATGCTAATAACTTTTACTGATTTCACTAGAATAAATATCATATATATTTTTGATGTGAAAAATTAAATCCCAAATTTAACATATACAAAAATGGTTCTTCCTTTATTTTAAGGTATAATCTGTATAAATTTGCTTATCATCAGATATGGCTATATTAATATTCAAGTTAATCTTACAGCTGAGTTTAGAAAAACATACCTCAATGTACATATGAATTACATATGGATAAGACAACTATTTTGCGAGCATCTTTGTCTAGTGTATCAAGTTTATAAACTTTCAAAAGAAAATATACATTTTACCTTCTATAAAATAATTTTTGGGGCCAGAGAGATAGCATGGAGGTAAACCATTTGCCTTGCATGCAGAAGGACAGTGGTTTGAACCCCAGCATCTCATATGGTTCCCCGAGCTTGCCAGGAGTGATTTCTAGTGTAGAGCCAGAAGTAACTCCTGAGTGCTGCCAGGTGTGACCCAAAGACCAAAAATAAAATAAAATAAACAAATTTTGATGTAAGCAATTCTTTCAAGCTCCTTTTCAAAGAATTTTCCACACAGAATTATTCCATAAACTTTACCAAATATTATTTTCTCAATTTCTCTGCATCTATTTTGTGTTGCTTCAATTGCAGCTTGGATTAAAGACATTTGTATAATAGTCAAATATAAATTACCTGAGAGTAGAAGTACCTTCTAATTTATCCTTGATTATAAACTTGTAGCGAGTGTTTAACAAATGTCTGTTGTACAACTTGATATACATAAATAGCAATTTAAATTTTTTCCTGCTTCACATTGAGTCACTAGATGTATACCTTTTAAAGGTACAAAGTCTGGGATTTATTGGTGTTATGATACAAGTAGCTAGCACTGTTTGAAATTAGAAGTGGAAAATCACAGTTGTAACAATGCTCCCAGGCTTTTTTCTTTAGTTTAATATAAGCATTCTCCTTGAAGTCTAGCAAGCTTGTTCATATTATCTGTCCACATATTTGTACTTTAGGTTATTAATGACCTGAATTAATTCCTGCCCTTGCAAAAGTATATAAACAGTCATTAACTGATCAGACATCATAATCAAGGTGCCTGGAACATTGCAAATGTTTAATAAATGTTTGCTAGAAAATGATTATACTCTCCTGTCATGTACCTAAACTTCAGAGGCTGTACATTGCAGGAAGTTCTTGTCTAATTACCTTGACTTACACCTCTTCTGTCTCCCCAATCCTCTACTCACTGTCTTGTTGAGAGGTGATTCACCTCTTCACCTGATCATAATATTTTTGGAAGTATAGAATTTTCCGTCAGGGGAAAGTCAAACAAAGGTGCACGGAACAAAATGTCACAATTAGGATCAGAGCTTCTTGGATGGAAAATACAAGCCATGGCTTTGAGTATTTTAGCAAGAGACTCCATTTGTAATGCCAGAGATGAATTAGGGTTAGATAGAAATTCAGAATAAAAAAAAAATTGTTATCTGGCAGTAGCTGCATGAAGAATGAAACCCAACAAAGATGTTTCAGCAGCAATAAATTGGGGAGAAAGTTGCAGAGTTAAGTCATGCAGGAATTCCATTAAGGAGTATAAAGTAGCAAGATAGTTCAAAGAATTTTTTCAGATACCTTCTGTAGCCCATGCCAGGCACCGCTAAGTGTTTGTCATTGTCACTTGTTGTCACTGGAGCTTATCAATGTGGTTCTTTCCTCATTGTTTCTTCTAATCTCTCACTTGACTGATCCTAAATCCCAGCCAACCCTCAGTGTCCATCAGTACCAGTCAAGATTTGATCCTGTGATCACCAGTCAACTATCCAAGTATTATAGAAACAGCTGTGTGCCTCTGACCAAACAGGTGAACATGAAGGGAAAAATAGGTCTGGGAAAAAGCAATGAATGCTAAATAATATATGGAATCTGGACTACTGTACTGCCACAAACCACCCTGTGCTCTGTTAATCATTAGACTTCAGCAACACAAGCACATAGAATTCAGTTGATTGCAATGTCATCAGATTAACAAATCCTTCTCCACAGAGGTCAAATTGACCTTTTCTGAGTACCCATGAATTATAGGTTTTAAAAGCTCATTAGCATACGTGGTTGCAATTTTTTTTCGAGAGGAGACAAAAATCTATGGGTAAGGAAAGTTCCAGCCTCTATTCAGTGTCAATGAAGAGGATAATTTTTGTAATTAAAATATGTGTGAATATGTGCTAGCAGCACTAGCAATTTTAACTTCCCCCAAATCTCTTGCTTTTAATGGAAATGAAACAAATATCATACAGTTTGGAAATCACTTTAGAATGCCTTTAGTCAAAAAAAAAGAGTTGTTATTATCATATGGCTTAAATATTTAACAATAAAGACTAGACAGCTCTTACGAAAATGAAAGTAATTTTATATTTTAAACCCTCTCTCTCCCCAGGCAGGTAATCTAAATAAACTGCACATAAACCATTATTCTGAACATTTTTTCTGTAGCATATTTATTTGTAATTGATAGAAAGATGTAAGTTTTCCCCTAAGTATCCCACTTCTTTGTGTATATTTGTGTTAAATTAATTTTAATCATGTCTCACTGTAGACCTCTTTTGTTTGTTTCTTGTTTTCTTTTTTTAATCAAACAGCTGACTATGGCATACCCTACTACCACCTACCAATGCCTAAGGATTTAAAATAAAATTAAATAAAGATAAAATTGTGCTATTTTGCTATTTACATTTTCCAATTATTTTATTATGCCAAAAAAACTATACTGTAGGGGCCTGAATGGTGGCGCAAACCATAAGGCGTCTGCCTTGAACACGCTAGCCTAGGATGGACCACAGTTCTATCCCCCAGCATCTCATATGGTCCCCCAAGCCTGGAACGATTTCTGAGTGCATAGCCAGGAGTAACCCCTGAACATCACCGGGTATAGACCCCCCAAAAAACCAAAAAATATAAGTATACTATCATATATATTGACCATCAGTATGTATATACTACAGTTGAGTTAACTATATTCATCATTCTGACCATCATCATAACATCTGAATTCTGTACATACATAGACTAGCTTACAAAACTGAAACTCTGTTCATTAAATACTAATACTCATGACCATTTTCCCTCTTACTATGAAACCACCATAATTCTATATATTTTTTTGTTTTATCTCAGTATCTGGAAACCACCATTCTGTTCTTTATTTCATGATTTGGGTTTGCATGATTGTTTGAAATTCCAGATATATGAGTATGATATATAGATATATTCCTGGAATATTTGTCTTTTTGCCATGATCTTTCTATAAAATGTTTTTATATTCTGCTTTATATAATGTCCTTGATGGTCATGTAGAGTTTTCACCATAGAGTAATCTTGAGCCCTGCCTTTATCCCACTTTTTCACTATGGAGGAAAATTGACCATTAGTAATTTGCATCTAAAATTTCTCTGCATTAAGAATATATTTTGAACCAGGGATAAAGCCTGGGAGGGGAGGTGCTTATATAGCATAAAGGGCAAGGTAGCTATATACATATCCCTGGCACTGCATGAGATATCCCAGCCATTACTAGAGGTCCCTAAGTCAAGAGTCAGGAGTAAGATTCCTCCCCCCTACACACACACACTCACACACACACACACACACACACACACACACACGCACACACACACACACAGCTGCAGTCTTCATTGAAAGAAAAGAAGGTAGGAGTCTTTTTGTTGGTGTGTGATTCCATTTGTTGGCATATATGGTGGATAAACATAGAAGTGTTAAGAAATGCTCCTGAAATTCCATAGTTGTAAAAAAAAAAAAAAGGACAAATAATAAGAAAAAAATACTCTCATCTGTACTTAAGAGATACACAGAAAAGTTTTTTTGTATTAATTGCTTTATTTAAACACCGTTATTACAAAATTGTTCATTATTGAATTTCAGTCATAGAATGTATACCACCCTTCACTAGTGCACCCTTCCTGCCACAGATCTCTCCTGTGTCCTTCCCACCTCTCCACACCCTAACTCCAACCCCCAACTCTCTTGTGTAGGAGATTTGCTTCTCTCTCACACTTTCTCTTCTTTTTGAAACTGTGGTTTGCACTACTGTTAATGAAGGGATCCTTCATCTGTCACTTTCTTCCCTTTCTGCACCCAGTTCTTGTCCAGTTCCAATTATCATTGTCATGGTAGGCCTTTCTCTACTCTAACTGAACTCACCTCTCTTGGTGGTAAACTTCCTACCGGAGGCTGGAGCTCCTGACCCTCATCTCTATTGTCTCTGGACATTATTATAAGAGACCATACCGTCTCTTGTTTTTCTTATATTCCACAAGGAAGTGAGATTATTCTATGTCTAGCCCTTTCTCGCTGACTCATTTTACTCAGCATAATAATCTCCAAATCCATCCATGTCTAAGCAAATTACAGAAGAGAATTTTTAAATGATTAATTTTGATACAAAAAGACATTTTGGAGTAACAAATGATAGCCTTATAATTGTTCACTTTTAAAAGTACACATTGCAGAGGCTGGAGTGAGAGCACAGAGGTAGAGTTTTTATTTGCACAGAAATGATTCAAGTTTGGTCCCCAGCATCCTATATGATCCCCTGAGCCTGCCAGGAGTAATTTCTGAACACAGAGCCAGACGTAGCTTCTGAATGCTACCAGGATTGGTCCAGATACCAAATAAAATTAAAAAGTAACTATTATATAATCCTAAATAATGTAATGATTAATCATCAATTAACTATTTAAATAATGTTTAATTTATTTAGTTTAAAAAATAAACATAATTTAAAACTTTAAACTTTAAGATTTGGGGGCCGGTGAGGTGGCACTAGAGGTTAGGTGTCTGCCTTACAAGCGCTAGCCAAGGAAGGACCGCGGTTCTATCCCCCAGCATCCCATATGGTCCCCCCAAGCCAGGGGCATTTCTGAGCGCTTAGCCAGGAGTAACCCCTGAGCATCAAATGGGTGTGGCCCGATAAACCAAAAAAAAAAAAAAAAAAAAACCTTTAAGATCTGTAATTCACTTCAGCCACAATAAAAATTAAAAATAATTTAAACTTTACAAATCCTACTGCAGTTTTCTTGTTTTAATTGCGAGTTTCTTATATAAAACTGCAAAAATTTAAGTCCACTAGGAATTACCCATATTTTTACGAAGATTGATGAATGTCTACTTCAGATAAATTCTTTGGCTCTAACATATTTCTCTCCACCTTCCATTCTAGCGACAAATATAAAAGACTTCAGAAAAATTAAGAACCATGAAAAATAGCCTATCAAATTATCCTTCATAAAAATAAAATAGCTTCTATATCTCTTTTAGTAAACCCTTTAAAGAATTTTCCAGATTGTCAGCATTTGTAAGGCTAAAAATTAATTAACCAAAATTTTCAATTTGAATTCTAAGAATTGGGATTGTTCATTTTAACTGTGTTGGCATGCAAAATTGAGTCAGCATCTGTTTCTATTCAAGAATTCCATCAATGGGCACTTAAAGTTGACTCACTCCATAAGCAAGTCAGAAGGTGGAACAGCAAAAATATGATTTAAGCTCATTAAATGATCAAACTGGTGGTTCTTAAATTTTTTCATAGTAAAATATTTCATGTAGAAAAATGCCTTTAAGGATGTTTGCGAATAAGGGACAAATAAGAACATATGTGACATTCAGCTCGAAGGATTCTCAAACATCAGCATAGGTAGGTAATGTCCTTATTCCCGGGAAGTGTTCCAAAGCCCCTTAAGTGTAGGGAGAAACAGATAGGGAGAGATAAGAAAATATCTTCTTTAGAGGTAGGCAGGGGAGAGAACAGAGAGGAGGTCAGGATGGAAACTGGAGACATTGGTGACAGAAATGTGTATTGGTAGTGGTGTTGTACATTGTATGACTGAAACTCAATTTAAAAAAACAACTATATTATGAACAATCATGTAATCATAGCATTTAAATAAAGTGATTTAAAAATAAATAAATCTTTCCATGAAGTAATAAAAAAAGAAAGAGTAGGGATAAAGGGGCTGGAGTGGTGGTACAAGCGATAGGGTGTTTGCCTTGCATGGTGTAACCTAGGACAGACCTTGGTTCAATCCCCCAGCGTCCCATATGGTCCCTCAAACTAGGAGCGATTTCTGAGCACATGGCCAGGAGTAATCCCTGAGTGTCACAGGGTGTGGCTCAAACCCCACCCCCCAAAAAAATGTAGTGATAAAGTTGCCTTTGTGGCTAATTATTTGATCTTACATGACCATAATCAACAGCTGGAATAAAGAAGGTAGATTACAATTTCCCCAGCTTCTATTAGGGTAGGTAACTTATATCCTCTTAGGAATGAATCAATGCATAGTTGAAATAAATGTGCTTTAAATTTGACAAAAAAGGATCTTCATACATGTTTATCTGTCTGCCCTGGTAACTTATGAATGTTTCCAAATACTTCTCATTGTTTGGGGAGAGATTGTTTCTCCAGAGCATCACAGAGATAAACACAGGAGTCATGCAACAAGACAGAAGACTGAGTTAAGATTCTGGAGTTAAGTATCTAATTTTCACCGAACCCATCAATCAGTGTAGATATTTTTTTGTTAGTCACTCTGAGCTTTTCTTTATTTTCTCTCCCCTTCAGGAGACCTATCGTTTTATGAATGTTTGTATCAAACACTTGTCAATTCCCTCTGTGCACAGTTGTGGTTAGTCTGCTTGGGGTTCTAACTTTCCAAGATTTAAGTTTCTTCAATTTTCCCCCAAAGCAAGAGGCACTGAGGGATCTTCCTTCACTGCCCAGCATATCATCATCAACTTCAAGTAAGTATGTGGAGAGAAGCTAGGCAGTTCCTGTCACTCTCTGCTTTATAAAATTGACTTCCAACACAGTACTGTCATGGAGTGAGAACATCACTGGTGCTAATGAACTTAAGGGCAAGAATCTGTATCTTTTTTAAAAATAAATAGCCCACTTCCTCTGTTGCATTTAGTAGGATAGTCAGACAAATCTGGAGCCTCAAAATATTTTGAAAATGCTTAGTTGCCCAATTTTCTCTAAGACATGAAACTTTTAGAATGGCTGAATCAGGAAGATTTTATTCGTTAATTTTCAGACTGAATAGTATCACCACTTTTCCTGAGCAGGCTAAGTACTACTAAGAGTGTGTGTGTGTGTGTGTGTGTGTGTGTGTGTGTGTGTGTGTGTGTGTGTAGAAAGAGCGTCCATTGCTTTTACAGATGATTCCACTCTCTTGACCACTTCAGTTCTGTTGTCAGACTACAATGGCTGGTTTTCAAACATGCAAGGCAATGAATTTCATTCATTCATCAGTGAAAGCATTGGAAATTAATCAGTAATAAAATGGTGGTTATTATACCTTTTTGTACCTTATTGTATTTCTGAAAATTGTGCCTTTTTTCCTTGGTAAAATATATCATTTCAAGACATTTTTGTGTGTGTGTGCATGGTAAAGAATGATAAAACATGATATAGAATATACTTTTCTAAAGAATATCTCTATTCTCACTGTTAAATACCATGAGAGTTAGCAACCAGACAACTTGGATAAGCTGAAGCATCTTGAAGCATTCTTGAAGGTCTTTCCCATGTATTCTGAATTCATGTGAGACCAGGAAGCTGAAGTGAAGAACAAGGAGAGATGGTAACAAAGATGCCAGGGTTAGTCATGGTGATGGAAGACAAAGAGAAGTCTAGAGGTCTAGTTTATCTTCAGTTGCCTCCATTTTGAATCTCCCCGAACTAAACTGGTTGAACAATAGCAATTCATTAGTCAAACATAGAGTGATGGAGAACCAATCATCTCCCTGTATTTTGCAGAAAATCCACATGGTTGCCCAAAGTCCTCCATGATCATCACCTTCATTATTCATCCATCTGGGCAACTGACCATGCTTGGCTTTTGCCTTGCTGTATCTCTAGTAATATTTCTTGCTATATATATTCCAGTAATAAACCCTTCACCACATCAATCAAAGTATATCTTCTTTCTTGGAGGATGCATGGCCACACTCTAGACTTCCCACATGACTAAAAAAAACCCCATAAAACTTATTTGCTCATAAATACGACTTTTTGTGTAAATAATTTTCTGACGAGGATATAGCAGAAGAATACAAAGTAGCGTCCATCAGTTCTATTTTTGAAAACTCCCAAACTGATGCTCTTCAAGTCCTTTTCTAAAGATTAAAGAAGGTTTGGGAATGAAGCATACATGTCTGGATGTATTCTCTAACATGCATTAACACTTCTCATGGACCATTCCCTCTGAGGAAGCAGAAGAAAGTGTTTCCACAGTCAGGGAAATAGACCTATTTGGTATAGCATTCTCTTTCAGTCAGCCAGCTTCCCTCCAGATTTAATAAACAGCTTTCAAAAGGGGTATAAAAGTGTCTGCTCAAAAGCTTGCAGTCTGTTATTTGTCGAAGTGCCTGTGGATTCACCGAGCTGTTTCCAGAGGAGTGGATTATCATCTTGTGATAACTCATTGCTCAGCACTCAGTAATACAGTTCTGTGGGCAAACAAAAAAAGCCATTCTTTTTCAGTGACAAAAGATGGAGCTAGTTATTAGCAATTCGATACAAAAGAAGTAAAAAGACCTGGAAATAAGGAGTCAAGCCAAGTTTGGCATCTATTATTCACCCACGACCATCTAGTAATGACAACTACCCAAATCACAGAAATGTCCTATTCAGCAGACCCATTTTCTTGCTTCACTGTAAAAAGCCTAGATGATAGATAGCTTCCAATACCTTTCAAAATTAAAAACGAATCGGTTTTAATGAAAGAAAATGGTCTATTTCTGTTTGTTAGTTCCAGGGAAAATGGATAATGATGAATTTCTGATGTCTTTAATTTATCATTTCACTCTACAAGAAATCTATTTTTGCAAAAAAAAAGTTCTATACAGCATTGATATTCTTCTACAAAATTAAAAAGCTTATTTACTTAAAGGTTGATCAGTGATTCTAAATTCCAATCTAAGTTTATTCCTAGAGACATTTTTAATATTATCTCATCATTGCAGGCTCCATCAAAGGTCACCAGTTCCACTGAATTTTGTAGAAGATATTCATGCTATTTCATCTGGTAAATTATAACTTGTGATTGGCTTTTGAAATTTCAAAGAAAATTTTCTGAATTGAAGAAAACAGCAAATAAAAACTAAGCACACGCATTCAAGTCAAAGAGAAGATATGAACATTTATAATGTAAAGACACACAATGTCATTTAATCATTTTTATTTCTTCTACTCTTATCTCATAAACACTAACACAATAAGATAGGGTCCATCTGATGATTCTGATATGAAGTTATTTCTGAAACACACATTTTCTTCCTATGACAGAGATCAAATACTGCTCATAAAAAACCTAGAAGGTCAAAGACATCCATGAGTAGATGTTATTTGGTATTCTTTAAAAATGGCAGTTATTCTTAATATTAAACAATACTATGACCCTAAGAAATCTAAAGGTTATTACTATCAAATTACTATTTCTGCCCAGAAAAATATAGAGAGAATAAACCCATACCATTTCTTTGGTACTGAATGACTGCATTCTTTGTTTGTTGGTTATACCTTATCACAGTGATTGTAAGCTCTAAACACATTTTACTTCTCAGAAATCATTGCATCGTTTAAGCTATTATAACAGCAGAGCAGATAATCTAATGTTTTGCCATATCCACTGTGTATAAGTGATGACCTGCTTCTTATCATATAATTTAACTTAAAAAGAACACTAAAAGAATGGACCTGAGAGAAGCAACCAAAATAGAAAATTGACTAGTAAACCATATTGTAATACATTATTTGAATATCTTAAGTTTTTTTAATTTCATTTTACATTTTTGACTTAAAATAGTATTAATGATTTCTCCTGGACACAATTCGCACACCCATCACAGAGTAGCTATCTCCCACCCTCTTACCTTACCCTCAACAAAACTGTGTCAATCATTTCCCCCATTACGTTGTCTTGGGAACTTTGTTGTTAACTCTCTTTGTATCTGCAAGTTGCCCATATGAGAGAAGTCATTCTGTACCCATCTCTTTTCTTCTAATTGTCTTCTCTCAACGTGATATCTTAGAACTCCTTCCATGTGGCTGTAAATTGCATTCTTTTGTTTCATTAAATATCTTAAGTTTTTAAAGAAGGCATATATTGGCAAACTTATTGTGGCAATCATTTCAAAATCTGTATAAATGACAGTCATTGTTATGCATCAAAGAATACATCCTTAAGGCTGGAGAGGTGGTGCTAGAGGTAAGGTGTCTCCCCTGCAGGCACTAGCCTAGGATGGACCAGAGTTCGATCCCCTGGTGTCCCATATGGTCCCCCAAGCCAGGAGCGATTTCTGAGTGTATAGGCAGGAGTAACCCCTGAGTGTCAGCAAGTGTGGCCAGAAAACAAAAAAAAAATTCCATCCAATAAAAAATAAGGCTTTTTACTAACCTTCTTTTTTAACTGCATTCTGTACTTAAGAACTCTCTTTCCTAAAGCTTTAGGCTAACTCAGAAGCTATATATGCACATTGCTTACATTAGAGATGTAATAAAATGTTTGTCTGAAAGTTTGTCTGAATTAGCTGTCTTAAAAAAATTTATGAGTAAATATCTACTGCAACTTCTTGTAATTAAAAAAAATGGTTTGGGGCTAGGAGTCTACTAAGGCATTAATGCCAAGGACTTAAACTCTTTGAGTTTTGGAAAGATCCTGTAAATCTGTAAGAATGCTTCTGGCACTTTAATAAGAGAATAGGAAAATAATATCCATTTCTTATTGTGTTGGGACTACTCTTATTATTGCTTAAGGCTTACTTTTGGCTCTGTGCACAGAGAACACTCTGAGCTCAAAGGGGTCATATGAGCTGCCAGGAATTAAGGTACATGCAGGGTGGTACTATCTCTGATAGCTTTGTTTATTCAGAAATGAAAAATAAAGTTTAATTTCTATATTTAATTTCTGTATATTTTCCATTCTACCTTCTCTTATTTTCTAAATACTTTCATAAGACTAACTTAATTACCTAGGAAGAGTGGCACTCGTGGTGGACTTGGAGTTAATAGGTTGAGCCAAAGTGATAATATTGCAAGTAAGAGCACTTGGCTTGCATGCAGCTGACCCAGGTTTGATTCTCAGCACCTCATATCTTCTGAGAACTTCCATTTGCAGAGCAATTGTCAATTGCATAGTCATTCAATTAACTAGAAAGAATGTGAGATCTACCGATGAAGTGATGTTGATCATCTTTCTCAGTGTTTCTTAAAGTGTTGTCCTTGAACCAAGAGCATTTGCACCATCTAAGTGTTTTACTTTTTAAATAATAATTTTTAAACAATATTTTATTTAAACACCTTGATTACAAACATGATTGTGGTTGGGTTTCAGTCATGGAACACCAGTGCAACATTCCCATCACCAATGTCTTTATTGTGATCAAAAAATAAGAAACAAATATTTTACAGTAATATTGAAGGTACATAGTGACAATGAATCTGGGTCATTCCCACCACCAGGGTTGTCCTCCCTCACCCTTTTTCCCAGCATGTATCCCAAATCTCTCCTTTATCCCCTTCTCCCCAAGTACTAGTGTAACTGTTCCCCTCTGTGTATAGCTTGTTGTATACAGGGTATCCATTCTGTTGTCGACTTTGGGTTTGGTGTTTAATTCTGGTCATTTTTTAATTCCACTCAATGCTCATATGACAGTTTGGTCCTGGTATCATTCATTTTTATTTCTCCCCCTCAATTCATGAGGCAGAACAAGATGATTCAAGTTGTGTGGTTCTGCTGGAAGAAAATAAAAATGAAAAAAAAATATCAATAACAACAACAAAAACCCCAACAGTTTAAAAAAAAAGTCAGTAACTATCAAAAAAAAATCACCAAATAATAACCACAAGAGTGGGAAAAAAAAAAGAAAAAAAGAAGAAAAATGAGAAAAAGTTAAAAGAAAAATAAACAAAAGAAGTGCTGGTGTGGCAAGTATATTTTTGTTTTTATTTTTCCTAGGCAAAATCCATATAAGAATTAGAGATGCATTTTATGGGGCCAGAGCGATGGCACAGCAGTGGGGTGTTTGCCTTGTATGTGGCTGACCCAGGATTAACCACGGATCCATCCTCCGGTGTCCCATATGGTCCCCCTAGCTAGGAACAATTTCTGAGCTCATAGCCAGGAGTCATAGCCTGAGCTATAGCTCATAGCCTGAGCGTCATTAGGTGTGGCCCAAAATTCAAAAAAAAAAAAAAAAGGATACATTTTATTTTATTATTGCCCTATTTCAGACTTAATAATCTGAGCATAAAAGAATTTTATAGTCATGTTTTAACAAGTGTTATGAAGATTCAATTGCACACTAAAGCTTGGAACCCACTGTTATACTGATGCACTAAAGATTTCTGGCCTCAGATACCAATTTCTGGCAATGCCATGAAGTGGCATTGGTGAGGAATATAGGCATAGGAGCTAAGGAGGAGGAAATCTGAAGCAAGTCTAGGTTTATGAGATGGGCAATGGATGGTCACACCATAAATGCTAGATCTTCATATGGGAACCACAAAGAGAAAATTACCACTGTGTTTGCAAAATTGTGGCTCTAAAACAGAACTGGAAAGTGGTCTGGTCTCCACATTTTTAAAGATTCAGCCAAGTGAAGAGATTGGATGGGCTTTCGCTCTCAGTTAGAATCTGGAATGAACAAAGCTATCAAACCACCAGTTTGGCATCATACTGTGGTCTAACAGCAAAACATCCTAATGAGTGTCTTGAAATTTTATTTTGGAAGATAAAAGACAATCTTATTTCATATCTCCAACAAACAAATAGGAACATTTATTCCATTTAATAATATCAACAATGTCTCTCTGAGGCCTGCCATCAAACATCTGTCTATTTTGGATAGCCTTGGGAAATTATCTACTAGAAACAGAACTAAACATATTTTGTAAGGAAGGAAGGAAACTGGGAGGCCAAGTAATTTATACTGTAAGCGACTAAAACTATAAAGAGTCTTAAATGATGTTAATATGTTTAAACCAGGACTTCTCGAGGATTTTGCTCTTCCCAGTGTGATCAGTGTTAACAGACAGCATGGACTTCATCTGGGGATGTTGTCACAAATATAAACTCTCTTATCTCCCTAAATAACAATATTAGAATCTGTAGTTGTCAAGATCCTTTCAGGATACTTATGCAAAGATCAAAGAGATAGTATCAGACATAAGGCAATTGCCTTGCAAGCTGCTATTCCGGCTGACCTTGGTTTGATCCCTAGCTAGCATCATGTATTGCCAGAGGTTATTCTTTTTTTCTTTCTATTTTTTAAATTAATATCTTTATTTAAACACCTTGATTACAAACATGATTGTGGTTGGGATTCGGTCATGTAAAGAACATCGCCCTTCACCAGTGCAACATTCCCATCCCCAATGTCCCAAATCTCTCTCCCCCCCCCCCACCTGTACTCTAGACAGGCTTTCTACATCTCTCATTCATTGACATTGGTATGATAGTTCTTAATGTAGTTATTTCTCTAACTGCACTCACCACTCTTTGTGGTGAGTTTCATGTAGTGGGCTGGAAATCCAGCTCTCCTCTCTTTTGTCTTTGAAAATTATTGCAAGAATGTCTTTCATTTTTCTTTAAACTCATAGATGAGTGAGACTATTCTGCATCTATCTCTCTCCCTCAGACTTATTTTACTCAGCATAATAGATTCTATGTACATCTATGTATAGGAAAATTTCATGACTTCATTTCTCCTGACAGCTGCATAATATTTCATTGTGTGTAAGTACCAGTTTCTTTAGCCATTCATCTGTTGAAGGGCATCTTGGTTGTTTCCAGAGTCTGGCTATTGTATATACTGCTGCAATGAATATAGGTGTGAGGAAGGGATTGTTGTATTGTATTTTTGTGTTCCTAGGGTATATCACTAGGAGTGATATAGCTGGATAATATGGGAGTTCAATTTCCAGTTTTTGGAGGCATCTCCATATTGCTTTCCAGAAAGGTTGGACTAGATGGCATTCCCACCAGCAGTGGATGAGAGTTCCTTCTCACCAGTAGTGGATGAGAGTTCCTTTCTCTTCACATCCCCGCCAGCACTGCTTTTTCTCATTCTTTATGATGTGTGCCAATCTCTGTGGCATGAGATGGTACCTCATAGTTGTTTTGATTTGCATCTCCCTGATGATTAGTGATGTGGAGCATTTTTTATGTCTTTTGGCCATTTGTATTTTTTCTTTGTCAAAGTGTCTGTTTATTTCTTCTCCCCATTTTTGATGGGATTAGATGTTTTCTTCTTGTAAAGTTCTGTCAGTGCCTTGTATATTTTGGGTATTAACCCCTTATCTGATGGATATTGGGTGAATAGTTTCTCCCACTTAGTGGGTGGCTCTTTTATACTGAACACTGTTTCCTTTGAGTTTTAGAAGCTTCTTAGCTTAATATATTCCCATCTGTTAATTTCTGCTTTCACTTGTTTGGAGAGTGCTGTTTCCTCCTTGAAGATGCCTTTAGTCTCAATGTCATGGAGTGTTTCACCTGCGTGTTGTTCTATATACCTTATGGTTTCTGGTCTGATATCAAGGTCTTTAATCCATTTGGATTTTACCTTTGTACACGATGTTAGCTGGGGGTCTATGTTTGCTTTTTTGCAAGTTGCTAACCAGTTGTATCAACACAACTTGTTGAAGAGGCTTTCCCTGATCCATTAGGGTTTCTTGCTCCTTTATCAAATTATTCTTGAACAATGAGGCAGGAATTAGCCCTTAGCATATGGACCCATTTCATCACCACCTTGACCAAAAGAAAACCCATATTCTCATGGACATTATAAATTGCCTTGAATGATATGATACTGTTTCACTGGAGGAGGAAAGTAGATACCTCTTTTTCTTTTTTGGGTTTTGAGCCACACCTGGTGGTGCTTATGGATTACTCAGGAATCAGTACTCAGGGATCACTTTTGGTGATACTGCTGGGGATTAAATCTGTGTTGACTATTTGCAAGGTTAGGTGCTTACCTACTTTGCTATAACTGGCCCAGAATTTTTAGCATAAAATTATAAAGATTATAAGAAAATCTGACATGCAAATGTCACTTGCTGATTTGTGGATGTTACCTAGTGCTTATGACACTTACATATAAATCATTTAGGGTCATTGGTCTGCACATAACAGAGAAACCACAATCTGCTACATACAATAGCAAATACAATATGACGATTCATAGGAATTTAGGATAAAATATCAGTCAAGCATTAGGAAATTGAGAGTGGTGTCTTTAAAAATCTAGAGTCTTTCAATTTTCCCACTTACCATATTTCGGGGACAAGATTATTTATCCTAAGACAGGTGTTCTTTAATTACAAAGTGGCTTTATAATTATTTTAAATTGGGGGATTGGAATACATCTAATGATGTTCCGAGGTTACTCCTGGCTCTGTGCTCAAGGATTCCTCTTGGAAGTTCTAGGAGACTATTTCAGATGCTGGGGAGTGTTTGCAGCATGCAGGGCAAGTGCCTTACTGTAATATTCTATGGCCCCCTCAAGGTGATTTTAAATGGATCACACGATTTTTTATTTGATTCAAGGAAGGAAGGAAGGAAGGAAGGAAGGAAGGAAGGAAGGAAGGAAGGAAGGAAGGAAGGAAGGAAGGAAGGAGGGAGGGAGGGAGGGAAGGAAGGAGGGAAGGAAAGAGGAAAGGAAGGAAGGAATTAAGGAAGGAAAGAAGGAGGGAGGGAAGGAAGGAAGGAGGAGGGAGGGAAGGAAGGAAGGAGGGAGGGAAGAAAGGAAGAAAGGAAGGAAGGAGGGAGGAAGGGAGGGGGAGGGAAGGAGGGAAGAAAAGAAGGAGAGAAGTAAGGAAAGAATGGAGGAAGGAGGGAAGGGAGGAAGGAGGAAAAGCCAGAAGAAAGGATGGAGGGAAGAAAGAAAGAAGGAAAGGAAGGAAGGAAGGAGGGAGGGAGGGATGGAAAGAAGGAAGAAAGGAGAGAAGAAAGGAAGGAGGGAGGAAGTAAAGAAGGAAGGAAGGAAGGAAGGAAGGAAGGAAGGAAGGAAGGAAGGAAGGAAGGAAGGAAGGAGGGAAAAATGGAAGAAAGGATGGGGGAAGGAAGAAGGGGGAAGAAGTAAATAAGAAAGGAGGGAGGGAAGGAAGAAAGGAGAGAAGGAAGGAAGGAAGGAAGGAAGAAAGGAAGGAAGGAAGGAAGGAAGGAAGGAAGGAAGGAAGGAAGGAAGGAAGGAAGGAAGGAAGGAAGGAAGGAAGGAAGGAGGGAAAAATGGAAGAAAGGATGGGGGAAGGAAGAAGGGGGAAGAAGTAAATAAGAAAGGAGGGAGGGAAGGAAGAAAGGAGAGAAGGAAGGAAGGAAGGAAGGAAGGAAGGAAGGAAGGAAGGAAGGAAGGAAGGAAGGAAGGAAGGAAGGAAGGAAGGAATGGTCTGGACTTTGTACTCTTGAGACTATATGTAGCCCTGGAAGTGCTCCAGGAACTATATGTAGTGCTGGAGATAAAACGCAAGTTAGCAGCATTCAAGGGAAACAACTTGCCCCTGCACTATATTTCCAGTTAATAACTTTATTTTTCAACACATAATGCTTTCAAGGAGAAAAAGTGCCCCCCTTAAAATTACACTAAAAATTAGACATAAAGCTGAACTGTCTAAGATGACAGATGCTGATACAAGATGACCAATCACCCTACTTATTAGAGTGCTAAAACTTTTAGAATAGATTACATGCCTATCCGTTGGCCATATGAACAGCTTTCAGAGGAATCATGAGATAATTGGCTCGGACTAAATTTAAACCCCGTTCTAGAACTGAAAATAGGGCGATAGATAACTTAAGAGGAAATAGAAGAAAAAGCAGGAGGGTGAATAGGTGTTGGCATATGCAACTGACAGTGCTGATTACAGGAGGCCCAGACCAAATGTGCCAACCCTAAAGTTTAGATAGTGTCAATGAAGAGTCATCAGGGCACCCTATGCCAGGAACTCATGGGCCTCTGATGATGGGTTGTGCTCATCAGTGACACCAGATGGCTGATAGTACTTCATTAAGTATAATTGATTGTGATTAAAATTGCCTTTCTTCTTGAAAAAGACATATTAATACCTGGTAGGTGCATTTCATTTCCTACTTGCAGGTTAGAAAACTAACCACTCACAGTAAGGACTCCCATTTTGATGTATAGTTCAGTGTATCATTTACTGAAATTCCAAATTCAAGGCGTTATCTTATAGTAGGGCTTGATGACAACTTTGATCCTTTCTCAAATAAGATGCCATTTATTATTACCATTTTTATTATTAAACTTTCGCAGAATGACAGAAGTAGACTCGATAGCAATATTAAAGATGCTTTTAAGGGGAAAAATAAATCCTGTCAATTCTCTGCCTCTAACATAATAAATAAATTCACATTAGGGATATTTCCTTTCCGTCTTTGCTCACGAACATTCTTATTTTAACACAGATGTAATCGTGGTATAACTGTGGAGCTCTGTTTTATCACTTTAGCACTATCCTGTAAACATTCTAATTAGCACGCCATTCCTATAAGAAGTGTTCAGGTGAAAGATGTCAAAGGAATGAAACTTGTGAAAGAATTAACAGCTAGATGAATTCTTTTGGTGGAAGCCCATATATATATTCTAAATCACGATAACATTGGGGAAATCGTTCCTTTTCCTTTAAGTCTGGCTTTTATTGACAATTCAAAATCAGTAATCATGAATAAAAGTCTCCTAAAACTATGGTGCTGATTATCAAAGAGATATGAGTAGCAAGAGGCAATTGGGTCTTTGGGTTAAAGACACAATTTCTCCTCTTGTTTGCCTTAATAAGAATTTTGTGGGTTTTCTCACCCTTCTATTTGGTGATGTGTCATACACAGATCAGTATAAATGTTTGACAACTTTGACTAAATTGAGGTATGCTTCTGTACATGACATTTTTTAAATGGAAAAAAATGCTAGATGACTGCTATTCCAATAGAGATTACTTTGGGAAAGAGAGGAATAATAAGGGGCATGATACGTTCCTTTCTTTGCCCACAGATGGTAGAGCACGTTTGCACCAGGACAGAGGGAGAGGAAAGTGCCAGCTTCACCCAGTGAAGAGTCTACTTAGGTTTTTGAGTTTCAATGGGCTTCAGGTCTATTCTGTCATTACACTGTGAGCTCCCAAATCCAATATGTTTATCACTTCCTAGCCTCCAAACTTCTGTCACTGTTCCTAGCAATATGGCCTTCCAAAAACATGGCTGACCTAAAGTAATCATCAAATAAATTCCATGGTATTTTATTTTAGTTTTTGAGCCACAGCCAGTGATATGCAGGTGTCACTGCTGACTCTGCTCACAGGAATCACTCATGGAAATGCTCAGGGGATTGTATGGGGTGCCAAGGATAGAACCCATGACAGCCTGCTATACTATGTGTATGCTGTACTATCTGTATGCTCTACAGCCCCCCATGGTATCTTTTAAAAACTTGTTTTGTAAATAGACTATTTAAAAGACATGTGCAATGTACTAAAATTTTCCAAGATGTTATGTTTCTTCATAAAAGGGCATATTTAATAAGTGGAGTCTTTGATTTGGTAGGGTGTTTTGTAAAAGCAAATGAACACTTTGAGATCAAAAGGATACCTTTTCATAAAATGAATCTCTGTTTTTGCTGTTTAGACTTTAATGTACCTCCTTAAATGCTCACACATCTCCAAGTATGGGAGTTCAGCAGAATCGGCATTGCACTATTTCCAATGGATGTGATCTGAATGGATTGTTCTGTGGTAAAGATGAAAGGTACATTTTCCAGTCAGCAGCCTCTCTGCTCACTGATGATGAAAATGTTCCTCAGTAGGTAACCTTTCTGAGAAAAATAAAAATATGCACACAAAGATTTTGCTATAAAATTCCTTCTTCTGGAAAATTATTCTCCAGGAATTGTTGGAGAGTCCTGAAAATCTTTGACATAATATTTATCACTGTGGTATTTGACCGTTTTAATTTAGGAGAGTAATGCATCAGTATATTCTGGTTTTGGTAGGCATTAGTAATTATAGATGAGTCACTGCAGGTCAATTAAATCAGGTATAACCAAAGCCAAAAAATAGACTTACATGGCTCAGTTTCATGATATATATTCTTTGAAGACTCAAACTAGTTGAAAATCAAACTAGTTAAAAATTATCATGGGATGTAAAACAATTTCACTAGCTTCAAAATAGTTGATCTGTCCCATTGTCTACTTTTTAAGGTCTAAATATTTTCCTTTCATTAGACTCACTTTTCTCATTTTTTTGCCAAGTCTTTTTTTCCCCAAAGTGTTATTTCTCCATTAACATAACTTCACCAATTCCTTTCACCAATCCAAATCAAATCTTGCATTTTAGTTCTTCCCTAGGTCGAATTAATTTATTGTCCCCACTTGTTTCCCTATCACCAGACTCAATGGCATATTTTTATAACTGGTGAAGATTCAAATGTCTAGATCCAGGCTGGGTTTCATCATCCCTTAGATTGGCATATTAAAGATGTCTTTTATTTCTTGGGTGTTTAACTCACCTATAATTAGAAACATTGGCCTAGAAACTCTAAGGTACATCAAAAAAAATGTGAGTGTAATAAACTTGAAACCATTTGCTCCTAGGCATGAGATGTAACAAGTAACAGGTGTTTTAGGAGCTCTGAGTACAACATTTCACAGCAATACACCAGATGTATATAGGCAGATTATTTGCAGAGCTGCCAAGAAGATGCACAAAGGCCCCTCCATCAAGGACTACAAACCATGCACTAATATCTTCCAGCCATATTGCCAGGCATGTGTCTAGGGCTAAGAAAATTGGGTATGATTTAATATGACTCAACATTGCTGTTTTCTATGAAAAATTGAAGTATTTTTTTACTATATCCTATAAATTACTATATCCTATAAATGCTACAAGTAAATAATTTTATAAAATGCAGTGTAGTTATTTTATATAATCATAATATATACCATAATCTTTGAGTATTAAATATATTTAAATAAATAGTTATATATTATTACTCAATTTATTTTTTAATTAATTTGCTTTAATTTTAAGTCATGAATGGGACATACCAGTCTCCTCTTCCTGCCTCTCCATTCACTATCATTGAAATGTGCCTATCCTGAGCTCTATGGCCATTAATGCTATTTAATCATCCTTTCTATGTTACTGAGTCTACCATAATGTGATTACTGCCCAAGAGTGCTAATTCTTGGTTCACCCAGCAGCCCATGAGGTAGTCTGATTAACACTAATGAATCAGCTAATATGTGGCTTGGTTCATCCTGAAGTTTTGAGTAGGAATAGGATTGTTATCAAAGAAGAATCAAGCAATGAAGATGAGTAATGAGAAGCAGAATTGCTTTCAGGATAACTCTGAATCATTAAAGGAATGAAAAGAATTAGAGCATCATCTTCCATTAACAGCTCATCAATAGTTTCAAACCTAAATTAAAAAAATTTTATTTCTGCCTAATTAATGAATCCAATAAACCTGATGCTTACCTGCCTTTCTATCTCTGCTCTGGCTCCTCTCTACCACCCCCTCTTCTCCATATAACTTTTTTCTGAGACTGCTCTGTCTCTGTCCAGCAACATGGTACTTCTCATAACTAGACAACGTTGGGACCTGGGTTTTGAACAAGGACTGATGCCATTTTGTAAAGGCCACATGGCAGACTTCTTCTCAGGTTCTGAACAGGAAGAAATGCCATTTTGTAAGGACCACATGATATAAGTCACATTTTAAGTTTCCACAAGCCTATTTCCATTAATGCTGCCCCAAGCTACCTGGCCATATCAGGTAGCCTGTCAGGGAAGAACCCAAGAGAGGGGTAGGTAGGTACCTCTAGACAATAACCAACCTCTGGACCATAGCAACACAACTTTCTGGCATGGTTCACTCTGTCTTCTCTTTATTCAGAATTCAGCTTAACTGCAATGCGATTTGTTTCTTACCATCAACCTATACCATAGATGACCAACGTCCTCCTCATTGGCTGTTTCCAACTTCATCATCTTAATCCCTTTCTTTAATATCAGTTATTTTCTGTTTCCCTTTTTAAGGCCTCAATGCTTGTGAATGGCCAATAAAATAAATGAGTCAGCTCAGATCAAGAAGCTAAAGTGGCCTTGTATATGGAAAATTTCTAATTTGTATTCCAGGTCAGATGTATTCCTACAGTCATGTGCATTTTCATTGAGGTGATTGCATTTCTGTTCCTTGCTACTGAATATGTGCACAGCATTGAATAGTGAAATATCAACTCTTACTCCTTCCTATTCAAGTCTCTTTCATAGGACAAGTTCTGAAAAAAAGATTTCCTGGCATTGTTCAGACAAGAATTCAAATTCACTCAGAGACACTTTGAATTCAATATTTGGAGAAATAAAACATATTTATCTTTTTAATCACATGATATTTTATACAATTTGAATAGAAACTAGCCTGATATTCCTGTTGTCTTGACTTCATTAGTTTGTATTTTACCATAACTGGTTGTCCCTTTACAAAGTTCCTTGTTTAACTTGATGAACTCTGTTAAAGCAGAGAGAATTTAAATATGGCAAGGAATAGTTCCTTTTTGGAACTAATTGTGCCCTTAAGTAATTTCAAGAAGTCAGTATTTACAAATAATGGGCTTCAAAATTCAGTCCCTATTTCTTGGGAGGATGGAATTCAGACCAATTGATACAAACAATAAGGTGGTAATTGTATTCATATGCTCTTATGAAAGGTGTTAGAGACAAAAGCAACTCTTCTATTTATGAGTTCTCAGGACCTTTCTCAGACACTGATTCCCAATCACTTTGCTTCCATTTAGATATTCTAATTATATTCTTTTTAAATTACTTGTATGCAATTTTTTATTTAAAACATTGTGATTTATAATATTGTAAATGAGAGGGTTTGATGCATATTGTATCCCAAGACTACATCCATCATGAGAGTGTCCATTTTACTCCACTATTATCTCTGAGTTTCCTCCCACCTAATTGAGACCAGGTGTCCTTACCTCCATACATCAGTAATTTCCAGAAACTTCTTTGCTGTTGATTGTATTTCATTTTTGCCAATATTTTTTTTCTTTTTTTTCTTTCTTTTTTTTTTTTTAATTTTGGAGAGGGCCACAGCTGTGTGGCTATCACAGCTTATTCTTAGCTATGCACTCAGAAATTACTCCATGTGGTAAAGGGGATCATATAGAATGCCAGGATCATATAGAACCCAGGATTGCTGCATGCAAGGCAAATGGTCTTCTTGCTCTACTATTGCTCAAGCCCCCTAGAGTTTTTATAATTTTTTTATTTCCAATGATATTTTTGAAATTAATTTCTGGAATAACTATATTCTCAAGTCCAGTCGGGGCAGTAGTCTAGTCTACTTTAGTTTTACCAATTACTTGCGAGAAGAGTTTAGATCAATTCTTCTATGTCCATTAAAATAACTTATCAGATATAATTTTAACAAAAGTAGTTAAATTCATAAGTATAATAGGGAAACAACACAATGCCTGCTGACTTAGAAATATTTATTCCATTTATTGACTGCTGAGTGAAGATTTCAAATGTTTTTTCTATTGGATTACTAGAGAAATTGAATATAGCAGGACATTGAAATAGCAGGCAAGGAAAATGTCAAGGACAAGATGAAAGCTAGAGGTATGTCAAGGACATCTAAATTTAAATAAACTAATGTTTCAATGATAATTAAAATTTTAAACTTAAATGACTAAAAAATGTAAAATAGGCCAAGTGATAGGTAGATAAACAACTATAAAAGCTAATAGAGCCTGTTATCTTAAGGGTAAAAACCATAATGAAATGCACTTTGTTCTCTATTTTTAATTAAAGGATAGTAATATAAATAAATGGATAGATATGATCATTATACCTATTGGTTTCAAGAATGCTTTCTGACTTTCCACCATGAATTTACCTGAAACTCCTAGACTAAAGCTTGCATTTTAATTCATCCTTTGGGTTGGTTTCTCATAGGGGAACAGATCAACTAATGAAACTGTAAAGAAATACCCAATGAGTTAAATAACATAGCAAATGTAGTGTCTGGGAAACCAACATATATACAAGCTTCAGAAAAGAAAAGATGAAAGTTCTATATACTAATATACTAAAGTTTTATTTATTTTTTATTTATTATTTTTGTTTTGGGACCACCTCTGGCAGTCCTCGGGGTTTACTCTGGATGCTGTGCTCAGGATTCTCTCCTGGCAGACTCAAGGGACCATGGGGGGATACTAGAGATTGAATCTAGATCAATTACAAGCAAGGTAAATGCCCTATCCATTATACTATTGCTGTAGGAATATACTTAAAAATTTAAAGAAGAAAAAACATTGCATATGTAAATAAAATATTAATGAATAGTTTGAATAGCTGGAGAGAATAGCTGGAAAAAAAGTACAGTGGGTTAGCCACTGCTTTGCACAGTCTGACCAAGCAAGGTTCGATCCTTACCCCATTAAGTCCCTCAAGTACAGTTGAAAGTGATCCTTGGGCCCGGAGAGATAGCACAGCGGCGTTTGCCTTGCAAGCAGCCGATCCAGGACCAAAGGTGGTTGGTTCAAATCCCGATGTCCCATATGGTCCCCTGTGCCTGCCAGGAGCTATTTCTGAGCAGACAGCCAGGAGTAACCCCTGAGCAACGCCGGGTGTGGCCCAAAAACCAAAAAAAAAAAAGGAAAGTGATCCTTGAAAGAACCAGAAGCAAGCCCTAAGCACTGTAGGTTATGACCCCCAAGGCAAATAAAGGAGAGATAGAACAATAGCACAGTGGGTAGAGCATTGGCCTTGCATGCTGCCAACAGTCCCTGGCATTACATATGGTCCCCCTGACCTTGCCAGGAGTGATTTTTGAAAGCAGGAGTAACCCTGAGCACCACTAGGTGCGGCACAAAACCAAACCAAACCAAACCAAACCCACGCAAAGAAAGAATTAATGAATACTAAATTAGAAACAATAGTAGGTGTGAAACTGCAACTAAAACATAAGAAATAATCACATCTGCTTTTTCATTCTAGAGTAATGGTGCCAACTGTTATTTGGAAGAACACTGTATTTAAGAAACCATTTCAATGTTCTTATTTTGTGCATGTTAAGAAGCAAGAGTCTTCTTCAACTTTTGAAAGGGATTTAAAAAATAAAGAGCATTCTTTTTCTGCAGAAAAGAGTGAGTAAATAATCATTGAAAGAATAAAGGAGACAGGGATAACATAAATAAGGAAAATGAATATAGGGAAAGAAAAAAAAAAGAAATAGGAAGAGCCAATGGCTTCATATGAGAAATTAGTATTAGTATTCTACCTTCACAAATGATTGATAAATTTCTATTGTAGTAGTAATATTAAATTTAAACAAATATCCACAAAAATAGTGTATTTAGTTTTGTGCCTTATTTTGGACAAGTCTTCCATAATTAAGACCCTTATTGTAGATAATTGAAAGGAGAATGAATAAAACTGTACAGAGTCCAACAGGAGAGACAGTGGACCTGCCAGTAGATCTGCAGGTATATGAAGCAAAGAAAATGATTCCATTAATTATATTATATATTACATATAAATCTAATAGATAAGGAAATTGTACATCAATAAAAATAATATGAGCAGACCTACAATTGAATGGGAGAATGAAAATAAAGGAGAAAGAAATAAAAAACTGTGCGTGCCAACCAAATTATTTCCAATTTCCCCCCCTAAAATCCATGGAAATGTCAAGGATGTTTCTATCCCAGGAAGTGGAGCTCAATTCTTCAGTTTGGACATTAACATGAAGTATGATCTTCAAAGTCTATAAAAGAAGCTGGTAGTTGGGAGATGAATATATATATATATATATATATATATATATATATATATATATATATATATATATATCAGTTTGTGACTGTGTTTCTGTCATCAGTATTGGCCACTAATGCCTCTAGTGACTAGAAAACCAAAGACATAATGGCCTATTTAGTATCATTTAAGGGCTACAATACAATTCTGTTTAGAACTGACTCCCTACACTGCTATAAATTATAAATCAATTTAAAATGAAGAAGCTATAGATTAGTAATTTGACCTTCCCAGATTTGGAACTATAGTATAGCAGATAGGATATTTGCCTTGTTCACAGACAAAATGGGAGCAATACCCAGTACCCTTAAGGACTTCAGAGCCTGCCAGTAGTAATCTCTGAGCACAGAGCCACGAGTAAGCCTGAGCAACTCTGAGTGTAACCAAAACAAAACAAACAACAAAAAATGCCCTTTCTCTAGAAGCTTCAATTTTTCTGAAAATTTTTATGAGCAAAAATAAGAGAACCAGAGGTACTAACCTGGTTCAAAATAAGGAAATAGTTTCAGTTTTTCAAGTAACACTATTGCCTAAAATCAACATTACCCTGTTGTTATATGGGAAAAGAGCCATAGGAAAAACCGTGGAAATAGGGCATGATAACACAAGACTAGGAACTGTTCAATAATATAGGGGTTTCTCAGGATTGAAACAAGGTTGGAGGGGATCACAGTTGGAAAAGGTTGAGAAACAGTAGACTTGAAGCTGGTGTTGAAGGAGAGTAAAAGGATATGGATATGATGGTACTGAAGTCAACTCTATATATTTAGAAGTGTTTCCTAGAGTCAAATTTGTTCTCTTCTTCCCAGGCCATCTTTGTGCTTTTAAATCCCAGTTTTATGTGTGTCTTTCTTTCTCAAGAAGTTATAAACCAGCAGAACAAAATGATTCCAGTTAAGCCCTCGGAGAAGGACGTGAGGGTAATAGAGTGAGTCAGCTACTTGGCATTATGGGCCTCGATCTTAGAAACTGACGACATTTTTCCTGGATTTCCATGCTAGCCTCTGTTGAGTCCATAGTCAACTTATCCATATATAGTCAACTTCTCAGTAACTCCATTCAGAGGATGGGCTCTGAGCGTCATCCAAGAATAAGAGGGTCACATTGTCGTTTTAGTTTCATTTCTCACCTCGCCTGTTTATTTGCTCTGCATACAGCCTGTGTAGGATAAAAATACAAATCACTTATGCTTTGCCAAAGCAGCTTTCAGCTGCAGCCATACGTCTGAATCTTTATCTTGAAGTTTTGATAATTATTAACATCATAATGATCTTCTATGTTGATTTGAATCCTCTTTGTACAGAAAAGTAGGTCAAAACACACACACACACATAAACACACATACACACACACACACACACACACACACACACACACCAGCTCTAGGCAATGACAAAGATGATGCTGAGAACATAGGAGCAAAGAATCACCCCAAGTCCAAACCTGAACTGTTGCTTCTTTTTCTGTATTTTTTTCTTTATGAACACAGACATGACTTTTACATTACAACAGCAGAATAGCAGCAACAGAGGACACAAGGCCTTTCAAGCCAAAAAATATTAGCTATCCGCCCTTTATAGGAAAAGTTTGCCAATGCCTGACTGCAGCCTTCTATCTCCCAATGCAGGCCTCCTTAAAATTGTATAGTTTTTTTTCCATCAATCATACTTAACCGGTTTACTGCTAGAAGGATACGAATAGCATGGGGACCAGCTAAAGCATGGATTAAAAATAAATATTTGAAGTAACCTCCAAGTTGCATGCCCTGCAGCCGTCCTGGCCTGGTGCCTCTCTCACTCCTCTTGACCGTTTGGAGACAAACACTGTGTGGCCAGCTATCTGCAGAGCTCCAGGGAGAAGGATGCAAACATGACTGAAGAATGGCAGAGGTTTTCAAGGCTTACTCAGTCTGAAGCAATGTACCCTTATCACCAGGAAGGGTCCTGATTTTTTTTTAAATAATGCATCAAAGCAAAGGTATTAATGACATCTCTACCTTGAAAAATATTTGCAGCACAACCACTATTAGTTCCCAAATTGCAAAAGCTTTTTTAGCGACTGTACATTCGAATGTGAATAAGATTCTCAGAAGCCAGAGTTTCTCTTCAGTGCACTGTACATAAAACAGAGGTTGTTCTCAGGGTATTATTTTTAGCGGAAGACCAACATCTAAAAGGGGTGAGAAAAAGTTGTTAGAGAAAAATTCAAGCTCTTGAAATGCACTTAAATGCAGCACCTCCATATTGCTTATTTTCTGGTAGTACCAAAAGTTCATATTTAAATATTACAATATTTAATACTTACATATTAAAATATTTAGAGGCTGGAGAAATAGTTTAATGGATAGGGCACTTGGCTTGTAGACCAGGCAGACCCGAATTTAATCCTTGGCACTATATAGAATAGCCCAAACCAAACAGATGTGATCCCTGAACAAAAAGCCAGTGATAAATCCGAGTACTGCTGAATGTGACCCTAAAACAAAACATAAAACAAGAAAAGTTTTTTCTAATTTAATTAAAATACAATTTCCTGTTTTTTATGAGAAAATTTAAATTTTTGTTAACTTTTCAATCAGTGTAGAGCAGGCTGAGAGGCCTATCCAGTTGGGTGGTTCAATGGAAAAACAAGAGGATGTCAGGTTGCTGGATCCCACAGTGCCAGGGGTTTCCTGGGCTACAAAGAAGTGTTTGGGGGGCCTCCTGAGCCATGCCTAGCAGTGACTGGGGGACCACAGACAATGATGAGAATCAAATAGTGAAAAACCACAGAAAAGGCATATGTCTTAACTCTGTTCTATTTCTCTGGCACCTACAAGCAAACTCTTTTTGCCTAAAATCTAAAATTTTACCAGAAAAGAAAGAAATAGCTTTTTTTTTTAAAAATATATCTTCCAGGGTCCAGAGTGGTGGTGCAAGCGGTAAGGCATGATCTGCCTTTTGCGCGCTAGCCTAGGACAGACCACGGTTCAATCACCCGGTGTCCCATATGGTCCCCCAAGCCAGGAGCAATTTCTGAGTGCATAGCCAGGAGTATTCCCTGAGCACCACTGGGTGTGGCCCAGTGTAGTGTACCTATCTGAGACCCTGGATTTAGGTGTAGGCGCTCAAACTGTGATTTGAATCCTGGACCCAAGAAAACAGCAATGATGGTGAGATTTCTGCTTTTCAGTTTCATTTTGGCTCTTTTCGGATGCACTGAGCCCAAAACCCTGGGCCACATGCCACAATTTTCAAAGATGGCTGACACCCCATCTGGGTGCTCAAAGGCCATTGAAACAAAGGTGATGGAAGCTTGCATCACCTCCAGCCCAGGCCCAGGCCCAGGACTGAAACTTTGTTACAAGAAACAAAAACCTCAGCCTCCTCAAAAATTGATTAAAAGTCTAAATTGGAAACGGAGGAGAAAAAAGACTGTATTGAAAGTGGACTGATTTTCTGAGAACAACCTTTGGCTTGAATTTGAATTTCGACTTTGGAAATTTCGGACTGGACTTTTAGTTTAAATAACTTTGAACTCTGGACATTCAAAAGCACCCTGTGAAGCTGTGGCCAAGAAGCTGCAGTGGCTGTGGTACTTCCAAAGTGCCACTCGGAGGGAAGAAAAGGCAGTGGTGAAGCCCTGCCCTGCAGCAAAGAAGCAGCGAAAAGCTCCTATCAGCCCAGAAGCAGGAACGCCTCAGCTCAGCTCAGCTCAGCTCAGCTCAGCTCAACTCAGCTCTGCTTCGGAAAAGCGGCAAACCTGTATTCCACCCTCCAAATCACAAAGGTGAATTGGGGTGAGCAAACCGGCCTGCAGAAAGTTTACAGAAGCCACGTGGTGAGATCAGCGTGGGGCAAACCAGCATCTGGACTATAATTTTAGGTGTAGGGACTAAGTGGGTAGTCATATATTTTACTCATATTTGGTGATGGGATAAGTTTTAGTTAGTTAGTGGTTTTAAAAAAAAAAAGGAGTATTAGCAGTTTTAGCCCAACGAAAAGATCTGATTTCTAACCGCCTGCATCTTTGTCTTAAGTCATTGTCTTTATAATTTAAATGTTTTTTGTTTTCCAGTTAATATTTTCAATTGCAAAATGTTTTACTGTGTGTATTTTAATGTACTTAGCCTGTTTTTAAAATGTATGTTATGCATTTATGCTGTAGTACTTGTGTGTAGGGAAGGTTAATAGGAACAAAAAGTTCCCCCAATATAGTTTAAAAGTATAGGAACATGAAAGTTCTGGAATAGTGCTTGGTAGAAAAGCATTAAGAAAATTTTTTGTTTTTCGGGCCACACCCATTTGACGCTCAGGGGTTACTCCTGGCTATGCGCTCAGAAATCGCCCCTGGCTTGGGGGGACCATATGGGATGCCGGGGGATCGAACCGCGGTCACAGTCTTTCCTTGGCTAGCACTTGCAAGGCGGACACCTTACCTCTAGTGCCACCTCGCTGGCCCCAGCATTAAGAAAATTTTAAGTTACAGGTGTATAGTATATTTTGCAAAAATGTTATGTTTTTGAAAAGGGCTGGTATATTAATTTTCACTTTATTATGTTGTTGTATGAAAATATTAACCCACCTTTGGCTAAAGGTGGAGTCAGAATTACAAAAGGGTCTTTATATTTCAGAAAAGGGGGAAATGTAGTGTACCTATCTGAGACCCTGGATTTAGGTGTGACCTTACCTGCTAGACCCTGCCCATTTCTGGGAGGGGTCTTGGAATAGGTATATAAGCCTTTGAGCCAGGGGATTAGGGCCCTTTTTGCCCTGCTGGGATCTCTGACTTTTGGGTTTCTGCGTTCTGGTCTTTGACCAGCATGGAGCCCAAAGGGAAGATGGCTGAAAGGAGTTAAGATGCAGGGCTAGCGAAGTATGGCTGTGCTTGAAAGGTTATGATAGAGGCCACACATGTGGTGGATAGGGCATGAATAAAGCTGATGGTTCCTGATGCCTGTCTCTGGGTGAGTCTGATTTCGCCGATCACCTGGGCCTGGGACCCGCCGGCTGGATGGGGGTTGCGAAGCCACGTGGCCTGGAATGCCATCCACCTCCACCCAGCCCCATCGTTATTTACTTATTTCAACAGCCCAGAAAGCAAATAAAAGAAAATAAAATAATAAAATATACCTTCCCTCTTACTAAAATGATTCATGTTTTGAATTCTATATATTAAAGCCCAAGTTTTTTTTTGTTTTTGAATAAGAAATTAATATAATTTGAATGAACATAATATAATAAAAATAAGTATCATTTTTAAATTACTTATAATAAGTATAACTATTTTTGTAATCCAATTAATAGACTTCTTCAAGATTTTTCAGGATTTTAGCTCTACCATTTTATTCCTGATGGCCACTATCATATGTGATTTATTTTTCCTGACGTTCTCAATCTCTTTTAAAAGAAAAAAAAAAATCTTTCTAAGAGGTATTTCAAATCATTATGAAATACCCTTGAGTTTATAAAGTTTGTATTCATTATATGTTCTTACAAACAGTGTCTGGCTCAAACATCCAAAACTGCTTAAAATTCTAAGAAATTGATTTTAAACTTGTCAGGAACCACCAAGTTTATAGAATATGAAATAATTAAGTTGATATGTCTCACATATCTAAATTTAGCAAAGCAAACAGCAGTTTCTACTGATTCCAAGAATAATCTAGTTGAAAGTGGTCTATCTTTCCAAGGGAACTTGCCAGATATTTTCACTCCTTGTTTTAGGAGAATCTTGGTACGATACTTTGAGGAGGATTTTCTATGATTAAGAACTTTCTTTTAACTTGTACCAATCAATGATTACAAGCTACTAATTTTGATTTTGAAAGTTCTTCTACATCTATTAATCTCATTTATTTTTGAGAAGGTATTGTTGCTATTTTTCACATATGTAGACAATAAGTCCAAGAAAAAAAAAGTTAATTTTCTGGTCATATAGCTATAAGGATATAGATTTAGGGTTCAAATCCATTTCTTCCAGTTCTGAGGTCAGCTATTACAAACACAAAGAAAGGTGATTAGAGTCTGCTCAGATATCAGAAGTCAAAGCAGGTCAAACCGACAAACTGTGCTTATTTTGAGGCAAGAGTGGACATAACTGTTACAAAGTCAGGTTACATAGCAGATTTAAAATTAGAAAAACAAGCATCATAGGAATATTAATACTGGAAAATGAAGTAACACAGAAGACTTAGTAGGATTTAAGAAGCCCTTAGAAATAGGAGAGGAAAAGCAATATTGATAAGCAAAAGTCCTAAAAAATGTTAATGATCAGAGTTATAGGAAATGAAAAGACAAGGAAATATAACTGAAAAGCATCCATTTACCCCATTTACTTGCAAAGTCCTTATTGACTTTTATCCCAGGAATGCCTCTAAGTAGTGGAGTCACGCAAACTAAATACTTTCCTGGATCTTCACAGTTTCTCAAATTAATACTATAAGATGTGATAGAAATATAAGCAGATATAAAATCATGCATCATTCTAAGTCATAGAAGGAAATGCTACATGCACAATTCTATGGAAGCAAAGAGGAAAAAGAACACATGAACAAACCACCAAAGAACAGTTCTATAATGGTTTCCTACCATAAGTTTTAAGTATTTAATTTCTAAAGGAAGAGGAAGTGGTTGGATGGAAGTTTGTGTAATAACAGTTATTAGTTATTGTTAGTAGGAATCTACTTGTTCTAAAAATGACAGCACCAAGTTAATAACCAGTTATATAGATAAAGTAAAAATAGGACAAAAGTTAAGATATATTGGGACTATACAATGGCTATATTTTGACCCAATCTGAGATTAAGAGTAAAATAATTTTTCACGAATAGTATATCAGTTCAAGAAGATTGAGTAATCTTCTCATATCTAATGTGACCACTCTAAAAATTTTAGCAAGCTATCTTTCTGAGCTACCACTAAACCTGGGCAATTAGAACTACACCATAGTTGTGTGACCAAGTCAGAAAGCATCACTGGGTGACTAATAATAATAACCCAAGGTTTATCCCAGTTTATCCCAGTTTAAACTTTGTCGTTAGATCATCAGTAAATATTTATTAACTAAAAGAAGAGAGATGACAAGAGTAATATGATTTGTAGAAGCTTGAGATATACACAGGTAGCAGAACAATCTTTGCACAGTTCTTACTACTAGTGGGTGCTGAAATAAGTTTCCCAGGAACCAGTGTTCCTCTTCAGGGCACTGTACAGAAAACAGAGGTTGTTCTCAGGGTGTTATCTCAGACACAAAGTCAGCCAGAGCAGACACATCAGAAACTAGCCTCTGTTCAAGTGAAACACCAACTAATTTCTAAGTTCTTAGGTCTGAACATCACAAGCGATACCTTTTCCATGTAATCTTTTTCTTCATTCGTGCTTTGGGTTTATAATGAATGGCTGTCTGGAGCTAGGAAAGAATAGATCTGATATTAGCTTTTTCTCTCTCTCTTTAAACAGAAATTCTAAGAAAATGCTGTGAAATTATAGCAATAAATAAGCAGAGAGAGCATAGATAGAGAATGATTATCTTTGCTATCCAATGCAATTATCAGGTAAACCTTCTTGAGATAAGTAAAATGTATGCTCATTTGTTTTTAAATTCATAACATAACTGGGACATGTTTCCATGTGAAAAATATGGCCACTAGCAATTGTCTTAGTCTGTGGCAGTCTTGAAACAGAAAGGCAAAGGAAGTGGCTCAGAGGCTAAGTACATGATTTACATGCAGGAGGCTGGAGTTTGGTCCCTAGTACCACATGGTTCCCCAAGCCAAGATTATGACCCTTGAGCTGAAAGTAGTCCCCAGGTATGATTATATGTGTCTTCTTTCCTCCAGAAATAATAAAATATAAACCACTGCTAGTTTACCTACTTACAAAATTATGAAAATTTGCGATCTATTGGATAAATAATTTCTACATATAATTTCATATAAGTTCATATAAAATGAACTGAAAACCCTATGTTAAACTGAAAAATGTCAAGGACCTACTTCAGGGGAACCCAGTTTTTCTGAGTAACAGCACCCCATGCTCTAATGCTAGAGTACTTTCAGCTGACAATGACAAAAAACAACCAGACAGACTCCTTGACAGAGAGAGAGAGAGAACGAGAGAGAGAGAGAGAGAGAGATAGAGAGAGAGAGAGAGCCTTCTCTTGGAAGTCCACATATACCTACAATGATTAACATGCAGAATTCTTTCTTGCATACACACAACTATTATGGGTTCTCATCCTGAGATCAACTTCATGTCAAATCTCTTACCCTCTTGATATCTCTACTTTGCGTGTACCTACTGACAACATCTTTCCTACCATCTATAACAAGTGTTTTGAAGAGAACTTGCTCTTTAAAAAATTACACGGCTAACAAAATCAAGCATGAAGAAGACCAGAACAAAAGATCACAAGACAAAAGATATCAAGTCATTTTTTTTTCCAACCAAATAAGAGCTTGGCTGAGTATTTTCATATCTCTGGGCTTTGTAAAATGAAGAGATTCAGTTCACTGACTCCAAAATTTCTTTGTAGTTCTCATGTTCTTGTATTATGTCACTTTCGGGGAGAGGGGGTTGTGCCACATCCGGCAGTGCTCAAGGCTTATGCCTGGCTTGCACTTAGGGATCACTCCTAACTAGGCTTGGGGTACCCTGTGGTGTGCCAAGAATCAAATTCCTATCAGCTATGTGCAATACAAACATCCTATCACTGTACTATGGCCGTGTTCCCCAAATATGTCACTCTACATAATTGCAAAAAGTCAGCAGTATGTCTTGCTTTTAACTTGAATATATCAAGATTTTTAGGGAGAGAGAGAGAGGAGAGAAGCTCTCTAAATATATTCCTAAAATGGAAAAGCAGAACTAGTCTTACTTTCTTTGCGATAAAATAGGAATGTTCCTCTTTTTAAGAAGGTCTTATACCTCAAGTGGGGCATGGAGGTGAGATCATGAGAATTATAACCCACTGGTTCTCAGGAGGTCCCTGAATTTAATTTCATAGCCTCTCATGTGGCAGGCATATGTTCTACTACTTGAGCTATTCCTTAGACTTGTTTGTTTCTTTTTTTATTTAGATTTAAAAAAATATCGCTTATTTTCTAGAATTGGACCAAATTTTAATGAAATAAAGTCTTCAACCCAAATGGTAAAACACTAATATATTTGACATAGACTTAACATCATGTTACTACATACTTAAAGGAGCTCCATGTACCTGGCACTAATTTAGTGCCCTGCTACACAACTAGAGAAAGTTACCAAAGCAACCATTAAATATGTTTGCTTTATACCCTAGAGGCAATTTTAAAGCAAAGGTAATAAATAGAATGAAGATAGGAAACAAAGATTACCAACCATCACTAGGTAAAATAAAAATAATAAGATACAAACCCATTTGGAAACAAAAACATATGTATGGCATTCATATCCTGAAGTAATATGAAAGCAAGTTCTGTTCTGGTAAAATAAATATGACTAAGTTTTGCAAAGGTATGCATCATTTTGAGGTGCAACCTTTCTTAATGGGAAGATCCAGGATCCTTTTGCTTTATCTCTTGCCCTTAATAAAAAATAAAAAAAAAACTAAATTTATTAACCAGAAAACACCTTGATGGTAGTGTTTAGGGATTGTGGTTTGTTTTTGTGCCAACCAAAAGACTGCAGGGGAAATCAGACTTCATTTCTAATCTGCAAAGTAACTTGTTTGAATGCCAAAAGTCATATATACTTTAACTCACTCCAGATGGGTAGATATTCGTCTTTTGCTGAAATAGCTCTAACCACAATTCCAGAACAAAGATCATCCAGAGAGACATTGCTCTAAAAATCCATTCTTCACAGTAGGCTACTCAAAAATCACTTCATTACACCCTAATTCTAATTTCTCATTTTTTGTCAGTGATAGTTTCTGTCCTTCACAGAAGATAGTTTTTTTCTATATGTCATTTGGAATAAGTAATTTCTTATCTTATTCCAGAGTTTTCATAATCATTGAGCTAGCCATGAGGTATACCTTTATTTCCCTTTATTTGCTTCCACTATTAGGTAGAAAGATTGTTGGGAGTTAGCGGATGGGGAGGTTATACTCACTACAATGGGGAAAGAAGACAGGAATGATAGTTTTCAGAAATAACTCTCTATTTCCAACAAAACATTCTAAAATGACTCTGGACAAGAAAGCTAATGTCATGGAAACACAGTCTTTAAAGGATAAGGTCATATTCAGATGTAAAATTATGAGGTTTTTGCATCTAGGTTCCTGATTTCCAATACAATTTATGGAAAATACTTTGTGCAGTGCTACCATACTAGCAGTAATAGGGGTCACGTTTGACCGCGGCAAACACTGTCATAACAAGCTAAGCCCTGTGTTTATGTCTCTGTATGTCTCTGGGGCTGAGAGTTGCTGTGTCCTGCTTCAAACCCCACTTCGAAAAGCTATGCATTGCAAAACATGCTCATTATAGCCATTAATCCAGACATCACCTCTGATTAAAAAAAATCAGCTCAAATTATTTTTTATATATTTTTGTTTTGCAGGTTAAAGTTTTTTTAAATAAAGATACTATTTATAGTCATGTGGGGGGTGCAAAAATGTTTTTTTCTTCCTAGGGGGGCATGACAGAAAATAATTGAGAAGCACTGCCTTACAGTCTCAGGGAACCATCTCATTGATTTTCGGACTTTCCTAGTATTGTTATTTGACAACTGTTAAAAAGTCAAGCACTTTTCCTGGGGTCAAAATGAATAGCAGGAAAAAGAATAGCTAATAGCTATTCTACCCTAATCTCTTAAGACTTGTGCATTGCCTGCTATGATGCCTAAAATATTGAGTAGATGACATGTGTTAAACGGGTAGAAAACTACTCCGGCATACCTACCATACCTCAATCCACACACAAATCCCAGGCCCCCACAGCTCTTTACCATAAAATGGCATAGCATGAATACAAAAGGAGTTAACTTGTCTCACACCCAAGAAGTTAACCATGCCTTTCAATTAATAGCAATCAAAATACAAGAAAAAAAATGTTATGCTGATAGAGCCACAAAAGGAAGATTTCCAGCCAAGGAAATTCTAAACAATCTATTTTCCAAGAACTGTACATTTCTCAACACACACACACACACACACACACACACACATACACACACACAACTGTAGATAGTTTTGAATTCCAGAAACATGACCTTAGCTGGAAATACACAATCACACTATATAAAGGCTTTGTGCCACTGGAAAAGAAGATGGGCAAATTTCTCAACTGTGATTTTTTTTAGCATAGGTTTACAAAATACACCTAATTATGTCATCATAAGTTCATATGGACACACATCAGAGCCAACATCTTTACATCATACGCACATGTTTAGCATGTCCTAATGCTCCTAAGTAGAATAAAGCCTTTGTGTAACACAAAAGAATATTGCCTTCTTTACACAACACCCACTTTTGTATAACCAAACCCTCCAACTCCAAAGTTTTTAATAAGGCACTTGACCACAAATTAATAGGGATTCTGCAATTCGGTCACTAGAAAAGAATGTGATTTCGGCATCACAAATGTAAATAAAATAGTAATCCTGGTGTTATAAATGATGCATCTTTCATCTCAAAAGACAATATATAAAGCATCTTTCATCCCTGTGAATCCCAGAGCAGTTAAAAATGTATAAACTAGCACATGGGAATCATTTGATTCTTCACTCAAAGAGATCTTGCCTGAGAAGTTGTAGTGATATTTTAAATGTTTATTTAAGTCATTGTGATTTAAACCAATGTTATTCATAGTTGGGTTTCAGACATACAATGATTCAGGACCAATTTCACCACTAGTTTCAACCTTCCTCCACTAACGTTCCTGGTGTTCATCCTATGCCATTGCCCATAGCCCCAGCATAACAGGCCCATTTGTTTTGTTGTTTGCTCACAGATGTTAAAGTTTGGGTGTCGTGGTTTCATTTTTTTTTTTTGACTCTAGCTTATAGTTTTAGTTCTGTGCTTGATACCACCAATGCACCTGAGATCTCTTGGCCCCTGGCCGCCACCCATCCTTTCATATTTATGTTTCTCCACTCAATTTCTTTTCTTTTCCTCACTAAACTCTGGGTCCTAGATTGTTTTTAACAACTCTCCTTAAAACATTTTCATTTCTTTATGCTATTATTCTATATTTATGTATTATTCTTCCAGCTTACTACATTTAGCATAATATCTTTCAGTTATCCATATGGCAGCAAATTGCATTATTCATGACAGCTGTGTAGTATTTCATTTATATATACATATCTACATGTGTGTTGTAGTATTTTTAATAGCACACACAAGAAATGTGATTTTGAAAGCATATAGGAAGGTGAAAAGAGAATAGTATACACATGATCTATATATTTTTATATTTTAATGTAAGCATCAATGTTGTAAACATGTTTGTAATTAGGTTTCAGCTATAAAATGCACATCCCTCTTCACCAGTCAACTTTCCAGCCACCATTGTCCCCATTTCCCTCCTCCACCATCCACTGCCTGTCTTCAAGACATGCATTGTATTTCTTTCTCTATCATTGTCATTGCAGTTGTTAGTGTAGTTATTTCTCTAACTGCATTCTTTGTGATAAGCTTCATATTAATGGGCTAGTTCTTCCAGCCCTCATCTCTATTGTCTCTGGGTATTACTATTACACTGTCTTTTATTTTTCTTAAATTCCACATATGAGTGAGACTATTCTGTATTTATTTCTTTCCCTCTGACTTATTTCACTCAACATAACAGTCTCCATATTCTCCACGTACATACAAATTTTGTGACTTCATTTTTACCCGCTGCATGGTATTCCATTGTGTAGGTGTACCATATTTTCTTTAGTCAATCATCTGTTGTTAGGCATTTTGGTAGTTGTTTTCAGATTGTTGGCATTGTAAATAGTGCTCCTATAAACAAAGGAATGCAGAGAACATTATTGTATTGTGTTTTTATGGTCCAAGGATATATCTCTAGGAGTGGTATTGCGAGATCATACGGGAGCTCGATGTCCAGTTTTTAAAGTAATATACATATTGTTTTCCATATAGGCTGGACTTGACAGCATTCCCATCAGCAATAAATGAAAGTTTCTTTATCTTCATATCCATGCCAGCACTGGTGGTTTATGTTCTTTGTGATGTGTGCCAGTTTTTGTGGCATAAGATAATATCTCATTGTTGTTTTGATTTGAATTTGTCTCATAATAAGTGATGTAGAACATTTTTTTTTTTGGTTTTTGGGCCACACCCGGTAACGCTCAGGGGTTACTCCTGGCTATGCGCTCAGAAGTCGCTCCTGGCTTGGGGGACCATATGGGACGCCGGGGGATCGAACCGCGGTCCGTCCAAGGCTAGCGCAGGCAAGGCAGGCACCTTACCTCTTTGCGCCACCGCCCGGCCCCGATGTAGAACATTTTTATGTGCCTTTGGCCATCTGTATTTCTTCTTTGAGGAAATGTCTGTTTAACAAATGACCTAGATTTGAAATGTTTGAGTAGTGGAAATGGTAACCCAAATGACATTCACTTGGGACAGAAACACTTCTCTCTCATTTGAACACAGAACAATGTCAATTTTATGATGATCCAAACCCAGTGTTAACAGTATTCCAAGTTCTTGAAACAGTTTTATTTTTTTCCATCTGTATTATTACAATAGAATTTTATGAAGCAAATATTTGGTCACATTATTTACTGATTGATCAATCTTTTCACTGTTCGTTGTAACAAGACATTAAAACTTTTCAGCTGGCATGAAAAATTCTTCCCCATCGGATCAAAGTTCTTCCAATCCTTAATATCCACCATGCTCTGAAATAAAGAAAGAGTTCCAAAAACAGTGGTAAAAATAATATGATAGGGACTGGAGAAATAGCACAGTGGGTAGGGTAGTTTGTCTTGTCTGTGGCCAACCAGGGTATGATTGCAAGCATCCCATATGGCCCCCTGAGTCTGCCAGGAGTGATTTCTGAGTACAGAGCCAGGAGTAACACCTGAACACCACCGGTGTAACCCAAAAACCAAGTTATGGCTATGACTAGCACTTGAAATGAGTGCCAAGCAGATGGAAGTAGATGATATCATCCAAACAATTCTATTTATATCAATGACCAAATCAAACCAGGGAGAGATGAAATAACTTACTCAAACTCATATAACTGAGTAAATATCAGGTTGGATTCATCCCATATGAGTTCTTCTTGACTGGAGGGAAAATAAGATTTCGACCAAATAAAAGCGAACATATAATTTCTCCTTTGAACAAAAACACATATAAAAGTGAGAGAAACAGACCCTCAGATGTTCTAAGGCAAACTTATTTGAGACTCTGTAAGTTAATAAAATCACATTAGAATCCCCTGGTTTGTGAAAGGATAGGGCCATAAGCAATTTATAAAGCATATTTAGGGACAAACAAGATAGTACAGTAGGGCGGATACTCTAACAACGATCTCCAAATGCAAAACCAGAAGCATACCTAGAATCCTAAATGAATAATTGTATACATAAATAAGGCACATTTAATATAACTAGCATCTCTATTTCCAAGAATCTATAGCTGGCCAATAAATATCTAGTTGGTCTGAACTCTGGAGAAGAGATGAGACATCAATACAGGAGTTTTGAATGCTGAGAAGATGGGCGATACAGTCCTATGATCAGCATAACAAATTTCTTTTCAGAAATCCAGCAATCTGTGAAATGCCCTGAAAATGATATGGCTCCCTCATTAATGGACTGAGGGTGGTGCTAAAGAGAGAGTTCACAAATTTGGAAGAACTCTTTTCCCCATCCATGTCTTTGCGTCATCTGAGCCTTTGGTATTTTTCTTTATTCTCACAACTTAAATAGACTCTGCTATGTGATGACTAGTTTCCAGTGGATTTCATCTGATAAAGATACTATTTTCTTAATTATTGAAGCACTTCTACCTTTATTTTAGGCAGTGAAGTTGTTTATTATCGTGCAGAAAATTTGTCACTGATGAATGATCAGTGTCACTGTACACATACTTATGATTTTTTTAAAAGTCCTCTTTCTGGGGCTAAAGAAATACTACCACTGTTAAGATTCTTGTTATGCACACAATCAACCCAGTTATATCTCTGGCAACTGTGCTTCACGTGCCAACTGTGCCCCTAAAAATAATAGTCCTTTTTTTTCTAAATCACATTTGACATTTGACACCAAGATCTTCAGTCCCAGAAACCTGGTCAATGGTTTGAACTGGCTTCTTCAAAATACCTTCACTTCATCTTTCTTCTGATCTCAAGAACTCTATAGTGTATTTCTTTTATTTTTACTTAACATCAACTCAACTTGAGCTAAACTATCAAATAAAATCTGTGAACGTATCAAAACCGACAGAAAATAGCCTCCCTTCGAGTTGCCAACATTTTGACACTACAAATATTGGCAATGTCAGCCCTTTAAGCATCCTTACCCATGTAAACATGTAATCAATACATAGATTCATAGGGAGGATGTGATCTGGAGGCAGTTTAAAAGAGCAATGTTCAGAACAGTGAAAAAGCCTGACTTGTTGGAGCCCTGATTTCTGAATACATGACAGAACTCAGAAAAGAGTAGGTGTTCAATAAATATTTGTTGAGTCAGTGATGAAAGAATGCCTATAAATTTCTCTCTTCTCTCAATGACTCAAACCTATAAAGTAGAATGATAGCCCTTGGGCTAGGAAGCTTGGCCTGAGCAATCTCCCTTTTCGCCTGCCTGATTCCAGGTGGTAACGAAACTGCTTGGCTGCCTCTGATTCAACCTTCAGGTCTCGGCTTTCCTAGAGCCTATTAGCTAACTCATGTTTTCCTCACCCTAAACAGATTCACGAACAGATGGATATCCCAAGGTAAGAAAGTAAAACTGTGTTTTGGAAAGAAGAATCTAGCTGACTGTCAACATCCACCCTGTTCTGAACACAGCTAATCCATGGATGCCGATTCTGAAAGATGATGCTGTGTAACCGTCGGGCCTGTCGTGATACATGAAATCAAAGTCAAGGCTGCCTCTGAGTGGGCCTCAAGTGGTCACTTTCAACTTTCAACTTTCTTGCACAAATGTAATGAAACAAAGGCCCATCGAGTATACAAATTGACCCATAATTAGTGTTTTCTAGTAATAAAGACAAATCCACATTAGTTAAGGTCAAAGGAGGTCCTTATACATCTGACATTATTTGAGAACAAGGAATGTTCTCAAATTCCAGATTTAGGAATGCGCTAGATAAGTGGTTTAGGAAAGGCACTCTACTCACATCCTATGCCATGATCAGTGTGATGTGTGATTGGAATGAAATCTGTGCAAGAAAGACAACGGGGTCATAGAAGGTATGGCAAACAAAATGGCCCACAATCCCTAAGCAGATTGAGAGGAATGTGGAACTTCCCACAACGTCTAGGGATTGGAATGGATCTTGAGAGAACCTCAAATCCCAGCTAGCATTGGAAATAAAGTGGAAAATTTGGGAGTAGAACCCAGGTATTTCCTTTTCTTTTTGTTTCCAAAAAAAATTAAAACCCAGTTCTTTTCAAGAAATCCATGGAAAATGCTTGTTGCCTTTTAGAGATGCTAAACTTTTGCTCTAAATTTTAGAGCGATTACAGAAAAATTTTTTTCTGAAGACCCTTTGAAAAGGGAAGACTTTGGGCTTTTCTGAAATTCCTACATGCAGAACCACACACACACACACACACACACACACACACACACACACACACACACAAGAAAAAAATACAACATGCTTTATATAACGAACAGCATTGTGCTTTCCTTCCTCTCTGTATGATATCTGTTAAATCAAGGAAGAGGCCATTCAGGGCCAAACCATGCTTGTTTCCACTTGCCTCATATGTGAGGCACTGAATGACACTGCCAGCTGCCCCGAAAGTGACTCTATTCGCCCCAGGCCATGCCCAAACCTCACTGAGAAGCAAGTCCAGTTGCAGAAGTTCTGAAGGGCCCTGAGGCTCCAGTATTACCTGGCAAACTTGCACCTGTGAGTTAGGTCAGCCAGGTGATGCTAACCTGTGTTCAGGCTTGAGGGCTCACAATGTCTTTCTGTCCTATGACAGCTCAGCTGCAGCCCAGAGAGGGAAACAGAGCTCATTGTTTTCCTCCTTGGTTTCCTGAAGACAACAGAGCCACTGATTAACTCTCTAAAGAACCAAAGTTAGATGCCCACTCCACCACGCAGAGAATTAACCTACAAAATAAACTGCATCTTTAAGAGGGAATTCAAGTTTATTGGAGGAAGTTTATTTACTGCTGAATTAGCTCCTTAACTTGTAAACTGTATTATAATAGTTTCTGACACATTATTTAAGTTTGTTTAAAAAAAGAGCAAACATTGAAGCCTGTTTATTTACTTCCATCTTTTTTTGTCTAGTCTCTTTCCACTGGAGAGGTTGGAGTGTGATAGTACCAAGGGGCTAATGCTGGGAAATTCTCCTCTAGCTTTTTTTTTTTTTTTTTAATAAGCACAAACTTCCAGAAGTACCTGACAGGGAGCTGTTTTCTCTCTCCTGGTCTCCCCTCTCTGGTAGACCTTTTCCTGGAAATAATTCTAAGAACAGAGCAGATGGCTGAGCCTTTTCTCCTTCCATTACCACAGAAGAATCTTCTAGAATAGGTTTGAACACAGTCAAATATAGACATCAACATGATGATGAAGCACCCTCCATAAAAATAAGCTTTTTATCTTTATAAATATTTTTTCAAACAGCCTGTCTTAGTGTAGTAAAAAATTAAAAGTGTAGGGCCAGAGCGATAGTACAGTAGAAAAAGGTATTTAAATTGCATACATTTCATCTGTGTTCAATCCCCAGCATCCCATATGCCACCTCCAGAATATCTGAGGAGCAATTCATAAACACAGACACAGGAGAATCCCTGAATACCACCAGGTGTGATCCCCAAAAAGCAAAAAAATGTGTGAGTAAGGGAATAAAGAATATTGCCTTACATGCATCTCATCTTATCCCTTTTCGCTTATTCTTTTTTCTCTCTTCTATATCATGAAGTTTCACCCCATTCTTCAGCCCTGGATTCCTGACCTAATATAACTAAGTGAGGTATTTAAGAATGTTTAAAAGGTGTTTTCTAAGTCCTGTTTGTTCTAATAACATGAATGCAAAAGAATCAAACTAGAAAGATAATCAAGGTCAATAGGGTCTAAAAAGAGATATTTGAGGATCAGGCACCCCTTCCAGTGAATTGTCTGCTCTTGATTGCTATTATTCTCATCAGTTTTAATTCTTGTAATCAAGGAGCCATTTCCAAATCACTCTGCACCTTAGAATCTTTTATCATTAAACTTTGAACACCCTGTACTTTGTCTGGGGACTTCTCTGCACAAATCATGGCAGGTGAGGCCCATATAAGTTTTGAGCTGCTTGAAACTGAGCTGTGCTCCTCCTTAGGCCTTTGTTTGATTAAATGGTTGGCTTGGGGGCCACACCCAACAGTGTTTAGGATTTACTCCTGGTTCTGTGCTCAGGGATCACTCCTTGCAGACTCAGGGAACCATATGGGATGCTGGGGATTGAACCCAGGCTAGCAGAATGCCTTGCAAGTGCCCTCCCTGCTGTCCTATGCCCCCTCCCCTCCTCTGCATTTTCACAAGGAACTGAGCACCATGTTGTGGGAGCCACAGGAAGTCTGAGGTTCCATCCTCCACTCGTTCTAACAAGAATTTAGGCATTTCCTTCTCATCAAGAAAGCCTGAAGTTGTCGTTTCGATTTTTTAAATGTGTTACTTTTATTTCTTTACGTGTAAGAATAGAATACCAAAAATGCTGTTTTTTTTTGTTTTGTTTTGTTTTGTTTTTTTAAGAAAATGAAACTCTCCCTTTAGGGTTTTATATAATTTACTTTGTTTTCCAGCCCTGAGATTTTGCATACCTATTTTCCTTTTTGTAATCTCACTTGGGGGTAAAAACAAACAAATTCTTTGCTTTTTTTTTCTTCTGCTGATAGGGCTTATTGTGTTTTTAATTTTCTTGTTTCAGTATAAAACATTTTCAAGTTTTATGTGCTGTAAGTGTATAAGTACATCAAGGAAATCATTATCAGTGCCTGAAGTTAATAGCCTAAAAATGTATAGCATAATATATACCACAGTGTCACTGATAGAATGAAAAAGATTTAACACAGGACTCAGGGGTAGGAAAGTATAAACAGTGTGAAACTTCACTACTCCATAGTTCTGAATGAGCTCAATGTGAAACCAACCAGAAAAATGATTGTCTCACAACTATAAATATAAAGCATTAAAAAAGACAAAAACGTTCTAGCATTGTAAAAGTAAATAAATAAATAAATAAACATCCCCCAAAAGCACTTGCTGGGAAAAGTATTTAGCGGGACAATTAAAATAAGAGTATTTGTTTTCTTTATATTAAGTGACTTTTTTTTTTAAATAGAATTAGGACATGTAAATATTCCATAAGGACCAACGTTTGTGCTGGGCACCTAATTGAGTAAAGTATCAGGAAGATGCAGAATTCAGTTGTGTCTCAACACTGACTATATAATGAAGGTTATGTCAATGTCTTGTTAAATAAACGGGATCCTATACACCCCATTTGAAAACAGGGTTTTGGGCAATAGCACTGCAGTATGGTGTTTGCCTTGCAAGCGGCCAATCCCAGAAGGACCCGAGTTCTATTTCAGCATCCCATATGGTCCCCCAATCCTATCAGTAACAATTTCTGAGTGAAGAGACAGAAGTAACCCTTGAATGCTACCAGATATGACCAAGAAAGAAAGAAAGAAAGAAAGAAAGAAAGAAAGAAAGAAAGAAAGAAAGAAAGAAAGAAAGAAAGAAAGAAAGAAAGAAAGAAAGAAAGAAAGAAAGAAAGAAAGAAAGAAAGAAAGAAAGAAAGAAAGAAAGAAAGAAAGAAAGAAAGAAAGAAAGAAAGAAAAGAAAGAAAGAAAGGGTGAAAGAAAGGATGAAAGAAAGGATGAAAGAAAGGATGAAAATAAGGATGAAAGGAAGGAAGGATGAAAGGAAGGAAGAAGAAAGAAAAGATAGAAAGAAAAAAGAAATGAAGGAAGGAAGGAAGAAAAAGAAAGAAAGGATGAAAGGAAGGAAGGGAAGGAAGGAAGAAGAAAGAAAAGATAGAAAGAAAGAAAAAGAAATGAAGGAAGGAAGAAAAAAGAAAGAAAGAATAAAAAAGAAAGAAAGAAAAGAAAAAAGAAGAAAGAAAAGGCTTTCTCTTGTTATTTTATATTTACATGTTAGAGAAAAAGTAATTAAACCTATTTTCACATGAAATATATTCTAGTTCAGAAATAGGCCAGAGGGACAGTACAGTCGATAGAATATCTGCCTTGTACACATTCGACCCAGGTTCGATCCCTAGCACCCAAATTATCCCACAAACACTGTCAGAAGTGATCCCTGAGTATAGATCCAGGAGTAACCCCCACAAAAACAGTAAGGTATGAACCCTCAATTTTTTAAAGTGAGTATATATATATTTATAAATATTTATAATAGTATACATTATTTATAATACATTATACATTTATATATAATACATCATTCACAGAATGATTCCTGTAGTATGTGGGTTATAACGATTCATTGAGAATCACAAGATGCAACAAAAAATGTGAACAATTATCAGCAAGATGCTTATCATGGTGAGGTTGGAGCAATAGTATAGTGGTTAGGACATTTGGCTTACATGTGGGTCACCTAGGTTCCATGATGGGGATCCCTGAGCCTGCCAGGAAGAATTCCTGAGTACAGAACCAGGAGTAACCCCTAAGTACCACCAAGTGATTCCCAAAAATAAACCAAATGAAAAAAAGGAAAAGGAAGCTTATCATGGAGAGTGAGGAGGAACTGCTGGTAAATGATGGAGAAAGGTGAATATTGGTGGAGTTTGTGCTGAAATATTTCATGTATGAAAACCTACCAGTAGCAGCTTTGTCAGCCACGGGGCCTAAAATAATATATATGTCATTAATATTTCATTAATCTACACATGAAAAAAATCACTTTTTATAGAGGACATTGCTTCTCAGCTAAAAGAAAACCACGATTATCCAAAAACTAAGTGATAAGAACTTAGACCATGAAGCAGCACCACATGAAAAAATAAGTCTTACAAACTGTATACAATATCATCCTGATTCATAAAAACAAAATCTTCTGGGTTTCAGTCAAACATTAGCAAGCATGATATTAATAACAAACTCAGAAATAATGATAATGGTCAAAGTCATTTTGTCTTATATATGTTTGGGATTTTGATGAGTCCAAATCACTAAAGTTTATGGTCCAGTTGCTTCACTCTGCATACTTACTCAATGGGAGACAGAGGCAATTCTAGGCAAAAATAATATAGCTTCTGAAGATATGGCTAATATCATTAGCAATAAAACTTTGCTAGTGTAATGTCAAGGAGATCTATGTGGCCTTTTAATGCCTGGTCTTTCCTAGGGGCAATCTGAAAGGGAATCTGTCCCACTATTAATTTGGAACTGTTTTTCTGCCAACAGCCATTTGGTTATTTACAACAACATTCACAGGCCTTATAATACAGTAGAATGAGCCACAGGCAGCAAGAAGAAATATGTATGTCCATCATGAACTCAGCCACATAGTAAAGTCAGTTTCAGGTACAATTCTTTTGTTTAAAAAATCCAGTAGCTTCACTATGTATCAAAGCTATTTCAGGAAATAAAAGCATTCCTTAGAAAACTGAAATCTGGCTGACACTGATTTGTAATACACACACATGGAGGAAGTTGATCATGAAAAAAATGCAAATTTCAAACTGATTCCATGGTTTCAGATTTACAGGACAGGAATACCTTTCTCCTATGTTTAAAAATTAGGCAATTCCCAAGTCAACCTGGGCTTTTGGAGGGAAAAAATTTTAAAGCTTTGAAAAAAATTTTTATTTACTATCTTTATTTAAATACCTTGATTACAAACATGATTGTGGTTGGGTTTCAGTCATGTAAAGAACACACCCCTTCACCAGTGCAACATTCCCATCACCAATGTCCCAAATCTCCCTCCTCCCCACCCCATCCAAGAGTTGCAAATTTTAAAGCTACAAGTGCCAACACAGACAGTTCAGGAGCAAGATTAAGAATTCAAATAAGGGACCGGAGAGATAGCATGGAGGTAAGGCATTTGCCTTTCATGCAGAAGGTCAGTGGTTTGAATCCCGGCGTCCCATAAGGTCCCCTGAGACTGCCAGTATCGATTTCTGAGCATGAAGCCAGGAGTAACCCCTGAGCGCTGCCGGGTGTGACCAAAAAACCAAACAAAAAACAAAAAAACAAAGAATTCAAATAAGAGGCCAAAGTGACACCACAGGAGGAAAGATACTTTCCTTGTAGTGACTGACCCCAGTTTTAAGCCCTAGTATCACACATGGTCTTCTGAGCTCCCCAGGAACTCTTCTTCTAATAGAATAGCTTCTAAGTACCACTAGATATGACATAGAGAATTTGAATACAAGTTAGAGAAAGCAAGTTAAGGTTAGCCAAGGAACAGATTGAAAATGGAGGAACTGAATAGATTGTGTGGGAAAGACAGTGAGGGAGGAATGGAGCCCTCAGGAAAATAGGCAAAGTCTCATTTCCAGAAGTAAAAAAAATAGTCTAAAGATGAAGAGCCCTATTTCCTCAATGATAAAAATAAAACAGAATGCAGTAAATTTATGAAGAAAGAAGGCATAGGAAGGGACAAGAGTTGAGAAAGTATGTTTTAGTTTATCCCTGTGCTCTCATTAGAACTGAAGAAAAGAGATAGATTATAGTCTCCAAAGGAAAATTTGAGCACAGTGACCATGGTGGGAGTAGGAGAAAAAGTCCCCACAGATGAATTTTAAAAAGTTGATCTTCAGGGAGTACCTAAGTGTTGTCAGACAACTTGAACATGTCATGGAAAAATCATCCTAGCTACCAAGATTTCTCCCAAGAGCAGAGAAATAGGACTGAACCAGGTTCAGAAGCTAATAAGAAACATATGTTGTAAGGACAGACGAATGCGTAGATTTTAACATGATGTGAAAAAAGATAGTTAAAATGGCTCAACATAAAGTCCGAGTATTATTATAGGTAAGAAGGGATGAAAACTTAAAAAAAAAAGAAAGAGGGCTATAAATATTGAAAGCATGAAAATAAAATGTGTTGATTTTCTTGGATGGACCAAATGAACATTTCTGAATGACCAGTCTTTATCATTTCTGCTTTGGTTTTTAGCCACTTCTTTACCTGCCTCTCCCTGGAAAATACTTGAGTTGGTAACCATTTGTCAACTTTTTCTATCCCCATTTGCCTCTGAATATCCTTTTTATTGGTTTCTGAGGGCAGCTGCAATACATTAGCACAAACTGGGTGGCTAAAACAACGGAAGCTTATTTTCTCACAGTTCTGGAGTGGAGGGAAGTTAGAAATCACTGTGACGACAGACCTAAGTGCTTCTGGAGGCTCTGGGCAATTCTGTTGCTTCCCTCTTTTAGGATTCTGTGAACTGCCATGTGGACATATCTATAGAACCAACATTCACTGACCAAGCACTGAACCTCATTTCTATACACACACACACCTCCACATAACCAAGCCTCTCTACTAGCACTGATTTTTTTTTTTAAATCTCAAGGTTAATTTTCCATTTTCAGGAGTTACAGATTTCTCCAAGTCCTCACCTGACTGAACTTGTAATATTTCATTTCCCTTGATTTCCATTCTTCTCACCATCACTTTCCGAGCTCATTTCTTGTTACCATCACCTCTTCAATGAGCAGACACAAGAGGATTGCCTCCTTTAATTCAACCCAGAGTAAAGCTATCAACTCATAAAGACTACTCTTTTTTTGTGGTCACTATGTGAGATCTGTGACTCCAACCTTAACTTCTAAAACTTTCTGCTACGAATGGCATCTTATATGTGTCCTCTTTTGGAGTCTTTATTGACCTACACCTATTGGATACCTGCAATACGCTTAGCTACTGAGAAATGGATTGCTATACCATTTGTCTTTAATAACTTTCCATATAAATTTAGTCACTTGTAGTACTGTTTCCTTCTCAACAGTGCAAATCTAAAATTCCTTTCTTGAGCTAGTGAGTTAATGCAAAGATTAACGCACTCGCTTTGTACTCAGCTGACCTGGATTCCATCCATAGCATCACCACCACCACCACCACATATGAGTTTCTTAACTCAGAACCAGAAGTAATCTCTAAACACAGCTGGGGGTGGCCCCACCCAATCCAAATAACTAAATTAAACCCCTTCTATCCCATGTGCCCATTCTGGTAAACTTCTTGACATACATACATTGTGCCTCTCCACGTGTTCTTCCTCTCTTCAGTTGGTGATTTTTTTTCATCACTCTATTCTCACCTGTTTTGAGAAGTCTTCCCAACAATTCCAGGTTAACTGATTTTCCCCACAGTTGTCCTTACTTTAAATCATACAAAATAATGTTTTACAAATATTTATTTCACCCTATGCAGATATATACTATCATCATTTTATATGCTGATGACATTTTTCCTAACAGGACCATCTGCTCCTTGGAGAGACCATATCTTAACTTTTCCTAGAGATTTTACAGTCTAGCAAGTATCTAATGTCAGTTCATAGAAACAATAAAATAATTGAACAACTTCATATTGATTAGAGGTAACCCTACATAACACAAGATAAAGTTTAGCAAGGTACAGGCTGTAAAAATAAATAAGGAACGTCTGCTCCCCTTCAGAATTTCCTCTCGAGAATGGTCAAGTTGGATGATTTAGGAAACGTTTGGCATCTGTAAACTGAATCTAGAAAATGTGGGTTTTCCTGTGTTGGCTGCATTAGGTTTGGGTTTTGAATGGATCGCAGTTTAGGAGCCTTGAAAACTAAAAGTGAACATGGTTAATTGGATACATGAGTCCATTTGGCGGTCACTTTTCATACCCGTTAGTGCAACTCATTCCAAGAATGACTCTTCTCTGAAGTCTGAAATTTCATGATTTTGGAGAATTCCAGATAGTGGTGTATACTTTTTGATAACTGTCATTAACAGAAAAATAAAAAAAAAAAGAGTGACTATTTTTTTGCTTGTCAGGGGAAAGAGAAGCAACAACAAGTCTCTCATTTTGGCTTTAGGATTGTCTGGGTTCCAGGACTTTGCTAATGGGATGAAGGGCAGCTTTAGTAAAGGATTAGGGAGGCATCCAGATTGCAGGCAAGGAGTCATGGAGACTTTCCTGGCCCTGTGCATTCAGCCCAGGCTTCATTGCCTGTGGCTGCTCTTTTTATGAGAATTGGCGGGCATTTAACTGCTCTAGCTGTTGGCTTCTAGGCTGCTTTACCCACAGAGGAGGCATTCATTCACATTTCAGCTATCATTTCCATTAAAGCATGCAAGTACTAATGGTACCTAATCTCGCTGGATAAGATACAACCAAATAAATATATCCCCCTAAATACTCTGTTTATGAGACATCTAGAAACAGAGTCGAGGTACTTATTTAAAATAAGTACATTAACTGGAAACTTCAAATTTTCCTTGCTAAATTGATGGAAAAACTGAATAATCTTTGTGCAGACGGTAGGGAATAGCAATAGCAATTCCATTAAGATATTACTTTTTTAAAAAAAAACTCTAGTTTCATTTTTGTCTATTTCAAGCTCCATTTTGCTCATATTGTAACTTAGAAAATCATTCAAAGAAACCATGTGAATGCAAGAATCTGTGCTACCTCTCTTTTGAACTTTAGATATATTTTTCTTTTCTGTTTTATCTGAGCTTGCAGGCAATTCCTTCTTTTTTATATATATTCTATTTAAACACCTTGATTATGTACATGATTGTGTTTGGGTTTCAGTCATGTAAAGAACACCACCCATCACCAATGCAACATTCCCATCACCAATGTCCCAAAACTCCCTCCTCTCTACCCAACCCCTGCCTGTACTCTAGACAGGCTTTCTATAAACCTCATACATTCTCATTATTAGGATAGTTCAAAATGTAGTTATTTCTCTAACTAAACTCATCCCTGTTTGCAGTGAGCTTCATGAGGTGAGCTGTAACTTCCAGCCCTTCTCTCTTTTGTGTCTGAAAATTATTATTGCAAGAATGTCTTTCATTTTTCTTAAAACCCATAGATGTGTGAGACCATTCTGTGTCTTTCTCTCTCTCTCTCTGACTTATTTCACTCAGCATAATAGATTCCATATACATCCATGCATAGGAAAATATCATGACTTCATCTCTCCTGACAGCTGCATAATATTCCTTTGTGTATATGTACCACTGTTTCTTTAGCCATTCGTCTGTTGGAGGGCATCTTGGTTGTTCCAGAATCTTGCTATGGTAAATAGTGCTGCAATGAATATAGGTGTAAGGAAGGAATTTTTGTATTGTATTTTTGTGTTCCTAGGGTATATTCCTAGGAGTGGTATAGCTGAATCAATGGGAGCTCAAATCCAGTTTTTGGAGGAATCTCCATATTGCTTTCCATAAAGGTTGAACTAGACAGCATTCCCACCAACAGTGGATAAGAGTTCCTTTCTCTCCACATCCCCATCAACACTGTTTGTTCTCATTCTTTGTGATGTGTGCCATTCTCTGTGGTGTGAGGTGGTACCTCATAGTTGTTTTGATTTGCACCTCTCTGATGATTAGTGATGTGGAGCATTTCTTCATGTGTCTTTTGGCCATTTGTATTTCTTCTTTGTCAAAGTGTCTGTCCATTTCTTCTCCCCATTTTTTGATGGGATTAGATTTTTTTTCCTGTAAAGTTCTGTCAGTGCCTTGTATATTTTGGAGATTAGCCCCTTATCTGATGGGTATTGGGTGAATAGTTTCTCCCACTCAGTGGGGGGCTCTTGTATCCTGGGCACTATTTCCTTTGATGCGCAGAAGCTTCTCAGCTTAATATATTCCCATCTGTTAATCTTTCACTTGCTTGGAAAGTGCAGTTTCCTCCTTGAATATGCCTGTAATCTCAATGTCCTGGAGTGTTTTGCCTACATGTTGTTTTATATATCTTATGGTTTCTGGTCTGATATCGAGGTCTTTAATCCATTTGGATTTTACCATCATACATGATGTTAACTGGGGGTCTAAATTCAATTTTTTTTCTTTTTTTTGGGGGGGGGAGGCCTTATCTTATCTTTTATTTATTTTATTTTTTTTTCTTCAGAGCAAACTAAAGTTGTTTTTTTTTTGTTTGTTTTTTTAAAGTAAGAATTCATTTAAAGGACAAAATTGATTAACATAATGAGGTAAACTAATATAACATAATATAGTGACATAACATAACATATAATATAATTGATATAATAATACATGTAAGTCAAAGAAAATTTCTGATTAAAAACACAATTTTTTTTTCATAATGGCTTACATATCTTTCACTGTAGTATTTTGGGTACATATTCACATTGAATCAGGGGAATACCCATCACCTAATATGTCCTCTTCTCAATCAAAAATCAAATATGCTGAAAATAGGCAGAGTCCTATCTAGAGGCTTCCAACCTCAGTTTGAGAGAGGATGTGAAAAAAGTAATTAAAATACCACAACAATACAAAAAAAAATATCGAATTAAATAACCGATAAGCACCACAGCAATAAAGACAGGCACCACACAATAATCTCGGTTCTGAAATCAAATCATACTCAAGTGCAAAAAAGAAAGAGAAAGACAAAACAAAATAAAATAAAATAATATTGGAGACATCAACCGTAATCTCCACACCAAAATAAAGACGTCAAAAAAATAGATAATTTATTCTCCTCTTGCTGCTTTCGTGGTATGTGGAAGACTTCTACTTTATCTTGGATGGTAAAATCAGACCTGTTTCTAAAGATCTTGGTGGCTGTGCAGATCAGGGAATGGAGTTTATGAAGTCTTTCTTTGTGGTTCAAGCAGTTATGCTTCTTCAATGTCATTTTTTTGTTTTTTATGTGTTCTAGGTGTTTCAGAATAGTGCTACCATTCTGTGTTTTTCTTTTGTCTTCTGACTTACTTCGTTTAACATAACATGATCTAGGTCCATCCACGTTGCTGCAAAGTCTGTGATTGTATCATTTCTAACTTCCATGTAATATTCCATTGTATATATGTACCACATCTTTTTTTTTTTAAGAAGCTGAATGATTTTATTCTTTAAGAAATTATAATCACAAATTTAATTTTTAGGAATGGCTTGAGATAGAATTTTTGCATTATGAACATGTCTCTAGAACTACACACTTAAAATAGTTTTGAGGTCTGTCTCCAAAGACTTGCACTTTTTATTTCTCTTTTATTACTTCATTGACTCATTTTCTCACTTTTAGTTTCTTTTTTTTTTTTTTTTTTGCTTTTATTAATTATGACAACAAAGATGCAAAGAGAGAGGACAGGGTAAAATTACAGTGGAAGCCCAATCACCCATAAGCAGAATTCTCGGTAGTCCCATCGATGATATCCCAGCCTTGATCTTTCAACCAAAGAAAATTAAGAAAAACAAAACTGAACCCATGTACAATACAATTAATTTGTCCCTCAAATCCCCAGTTGTATTACATACTATTTCTTAGCAGCACACAATATAATCCAAAGAGATTAGACTTATGTAACTCCTTAAACATTGAGGGCAAAGTACATTTATCTTGTTCCATGCACATGCTTACTAGTTTAAGTTAACCTCAAAAGTTTTAGTGGGTTGTTTTTCTTAAGGATTGGAGTCAAGGGAAAGTAGTAATAAATGGTATTAGAGTGGCATTTGTTTGCATAGGCCCACCAAAATATAAGAGACATGGAAAGAAAAATTATGGTCTAAATACAAGGAGACCCTACCCCTGAAGTTTCCTGGCACAGGACTGACTCTAGGCTCCAGGCAAACTAGTTTGTCCAATTCAAGTCATCGTCTGTAGTGGCAATACACCTTCATTCCTCACATAGTCTCTGTTGTTGGTATCATGCTTCTGTATTAAAGGTCCTGGAGTCTGCATATCCCATATTGTAGTCAGGATGGTGCAGAGCATCCTCTCGTTTCATCTCACACTTAAGGGGCACTAGAGAGAACCATGTCCTGTAGAGCAGGTCATTGTTGTTGTCAAGTCTTCTCAGTGTAATCGGAAGTCTCTTTTTTAGGAGGTCGATGTCAGACCCTTGGTAGTGTCTTTCCTGGTAGAGGACTGCTTCCAGCTGTTGCTATAAAAGACCTTGGATGTTTCGTAGATAGCTTGCCTGGTTCTGGCGTGAATGGAGGATGCCCATTCCTCTGAGGCCTGTGCCAGGTCATTCTATCAATGTTCAGGGTGTAAGGTACATTGTACTGAGATTTATTAGATAAGAACTTATCTGTAGGTATAGTGTTTTCCTATTTTAATGTGTCTATGCAAAGAAGGATCAATGCCTTGAAGCGTTATTGGTGCATCTGGAGGCCATAGGAACAAGACCAGCAATTTCCATGACATAGTTCAATCATAGGCATCAAACTGAGGGACAGTTCCACCAACAATCCTTATTGAACAGCTTACAAAGAAAAGACAAGATGAAAGTGGATAGAAACATCATGGTAGAAGAATATAGAGAGAGTTACACCATTAAAAAAATATACATGAAATATTCAAAAGATATATGTGTTTAATTTATGTCCTTCTAAATAGTTCTGGGATTGTTAGATCCACTGTATATCTTTGGTCTGAGATTAAAACTGTGTATTATAGAACTTAAGAGGGGTAAATCGGGGGTAGTGATGGTTGGGAGGAGTATACGTTCGTGCGGGGGCGCTAGCCCCCGCGCGGTTTGCATCATGTAGACTAGTATGAAATTGCCAGTGACAGCATGAGTATAACTGACAAACTATCTGCCACCCCACAGATCAAACACCACCCCCCAAGCCAATCTCACGAGCTCAAGCGCAACCCTAGGCCAATCTCCGCAGCTGGCCTGGGGGTGGGGAAAACCCAGGGTGCCCCATCAGGTCCTCCCAGAAACCCACCTGGAGATCCGGAGGAAAGGGGGAGAGGGGGGTCGGGTGACCCAAGTCCAGGCCCCCCCTACCCTAGGCCAGGCCAAGAGGCCCCTGGCACATATGGAGGTCTGCCAGGAGCCAGCCCGTGCCGGCTGAAAATCCTGCCCCAGGAAGGGAGGAAAGCCCTCCCAGGCCCAAAGGACCAGAGCTCAAGACCCACCCTAGGCCAATCTCCGCAGCTGGCCTGGGGGTGGGGAAAACCCAGGGTGCCCCATCAGGTCCTCCCAGAAACCCACCTGGAGATCCGGAGGAAAGGGGGAGAGGGGGGTCGGGTGACCCAAGTCCAGGCCCCCCTACCCTAGGCCGGGCCAAGAGGCCCCTGGCACATACGGAGGTCTGCCAGGAGCCAGCCCGTGCCGGCTGAAAATCCTGCCCCAGGAAGGGAGGAAAGCCCTCCCAGGCCCAAAGGCATATGTACCACATCTTAATGATCCATTCATCTGTTGTTGGACATCGAGGTTGGTTCCAAGATTTGGCTATTATACTGAGTGCTGCAATAAATAGTGGGGTGCATATGTATTTTGGAATGAATGTCCTTCCATCTTGGGGATATATGCCTAGGAGAGCAATTGCTGGGTCAAATGGCAGCTCAATTCTAAGTTCTTTGAGCACTCTCCAGACTTTTCTCCATAGATGTTGGACCAAGGGGCATTCCCACCAGCAATGAATGAGAGTTCCTTTCATACCACATCCTCTCCAACAAAGGTTGTTCCCATTATTTTTGATGTGAGCCAACCTCACTGGTGTGAGGTGGTATCTCATTGTTGTCTTGATTTGGATCTCCCTGATGATGAGCGAAGGTGAGCATGTTTTCATGTGTTTGTTGGCCATCCTTCTCTCTTCCTCAGAGAAATGTCTATTCATTTCGTCTCCCCATTTTTTTATGGCTTCGTTTGGTTTTGAAGGGCTCAGGTTTCTGAGCGCTTTGTATGTTCTAGATATCAGCCCTTTATCTGATATATCAAGTGAAAAGATTTTTTCCCATTCTGTTAGCTGTCTTCTTGCATTAAGTAGGGTTTCTTTTGCCATGCAGAAGCTTTTTAGTTTGATATAGTCCCATTTGTTTATAGTTGATGCTAACGTTTTTGCCATTGGTGCTCCATTCTCAAAGACCCTTTTGATATAAAGGTCTTCGAGTGTTCTGCCTATTTTATTCTCGATAAACTTTATAGATTCAGGTCTGATTTCCAGATCTTTGATCCATTTTGAGTTGACTTTTGTATAAGGAGTGAGATATGGGTCGATTTTCACTTTCGTGCATATGAGTTTCCAGTTGTACCAACACCATTTGTTGAATAGGCTTTCTTTGTTCCATTTCATATTCTTGCCTCTTTTATCAAATATTAGTTGGCTATATATCTGGGGGTTTATGTCTGGGAATTCTGTTCTAATCCACTGGTCTGAGGTCCTGTCTCTGTTCCAGTACCATGCTGTTTTTATTACTATGGCTTTATAGTATAGTTTCAAGTTAGGTAAGGAGATACCTCCCAACTTCTCATTTTTCAGAATGTGTTTAGCTATCCTGGGTCTTTTATGGTTCCAAATGAATTTTATAATTGATTGTTCTATTTCTTTAAAGAATTGTGTCTGGATTTGGATAGGGATTGCATTAAATCTATATAGCAGTTTGGGTAAAATAGTCATTTTGACTATGTTAATTCTACCTATCCATGAGGATGGGATGTTCTTCCATTTCTTTAGATCGTCTTCAATTTCTTTCTGAAGTGTTTTGAAGTTTCCCTGGTATAGATCTTTCACTTCTCTTGTAAGGTTGATTCCTAGGTATTTGATATTTTTTGATACTATCTTAAATGGAATTGTATTTTTAATCTCTCTCTCCTCAACTTCATTGTTTGTATATAAAAACGCTACTGTCTTTTGTGTATTGACTTTGTATCCAGCCACTTTACTGTATTGGTTGATTGTTTCTAGGAGTTTTTCTGTGGATTCTTTAGGGTTTTTGATGTATATCATCATATCATCAGCAAATAGAGCTAGCTTGTGTTCCTCTTTCCCTACTTGAATTCCTTTGATTCCCTTCTCTTGTCGGATTGCTATTGCTAGGACTTCTAAGGTTATATTGAATAAGAGTGGAGAGAGTGGACAGCCTTGCCTAGTTCCTGACCTTAGTGGGAATGCTTCTAGCTTCTCGCCATTAAGTATAATGTTGGCTGTAGGCTTTTCATAAATAAAAAAAAATTTTTTTTTAATGAAGGTTTTCAAACTTCTCAGCCATCTAGAAGTGTCTCCTGTGTGCTCTAGGACAAAATGCATTGATTTTAGCCTTTAAATATGCTTATGATAGAAAGTAATTTTTTTCTTTGTGCAATTTATTTTATTTATTTACTTATTTGATTTGGGGCCACACCCAGTAAGTAGTACTCAGGGGTTACTCCTGGCTCTGCACTCAGATTTTATTGCTGGCAGGCTCAAGGAACCATATGAGATTTGGGAAAATCAAACCTGTGTCAGCCAAGTGCAAGGCAAATGCTCTACCCACTGTACTATCAGTCCGGTCCCAATTCATTTTTTTAAACCTGTTTTAGTGGAAATTATGGGTTTGATTAATGGGATTAAAGAGTTGGTCTTTTTTTTTTAAATGATTTCTTATTACTGTTCCTTCCTGATGCATGATGTGTCTAAGAGTCACAGAATACCTGAGAACCCTGTAAGGGACTTTCAAATAAGAGTAAATATAAGGGGCTAAAGTGATAACATAGTGATAAGGCATTTGCCTTGTATGTGGCTGACCCTTGGCAGACCAGGGTTTGATCCCCAGCATCCCATAAGGTCCTTCAAGCCTGCCAGGAGTGATTTCTGAATGCCGAGCCAGGAGTAAACCCTGAGTGCCCCAGGGTATGACCCAAAAGCCAAAAAAAAAAAAAAACCCATAAATAAATAAAAGAGTAAATATAAAAGTATAGGATGGCTCTTAGAGGTCCTGGTATTGACAGCAATGTCAAGGCATCAAATGCCATCTCTTCCCTGCACATTCCTGTACCTGTGTTGTCCTATCTTCATTTTGTTCATCCTCCAAACTGTTTGCCACTGGGAAGAGTCTAGAGTGGTTGAGGTTGAAGTAAACCCCGATGAGACAGTGGGCAGTCTGCTAAATTGATCTTAAACAATGTCCAGGCTTGCTAATAGGCATGAATCTGAAAAGAGAAAGTACAGCTAATTTCTTCTGTTATGATTTTTTGTTGTTTTTATGCCAATCAAAGAAATATTTAGGAACCACTTGTGTGGGGTGTGTTTCTAAAGAATTATGAAACATGCTTCTGATGCAATAAGCCACCAATTCTGAAATCCATGGGTGTTACAAAAATAACCACAAATAACCACTCAGCTAACCACCATCAGTACTGGTTGTCCAAGCTTTGAGCCTAATCTGAACACCTACAAACCCAAATAGCTCTTCAAGGTGATGTGGTGATTATAGGTTGACGACAGGTCTCAGGGAAGGAGGTATGCCTGAGAACCAAAGTATGTGGGTGTGGAGGGTAGAATTAAAAGGAATGTTTTTGCTGAGGCTTCTCATTGATCTCACTAATCAATACAAAAGTACTATTTGGGAAAACTTGTCTAAAATAAGACAAGTACATGCATTTCTTTTATTTTTGGAATGATCAAATGAAAGAAGAGTTTCTTGAAAGAGCATGTGTGTTTTTTCCTCCAAAAGGGTAAAATATAAATAAGATTTATAAAATAAGCAGAGAAGTATTCCTGACTCATTTAAACGAAGTCTGTGTACTCCAAAAATAACAATTGATCCTAAAAGTCTAAAAGATGAGATAATGAATGCAAAGCAGTGGTAACAGATCAAGTGCTCTCCTGCTCCTAAACATATGTTTTGCATGGCTAAGATGACAATAAATATATGTAGCAATGTTAATAATAACTTTTCTCACAGGTTCTCAGACCTACTTTTTAAAAAAGCATTTGATAAAAACTTAAATGGTAGCAATATGTATGCTATTTCTAAAATACAAAACAACCACAAATCAATATTTCCTACTTCTTGAGGGCAAAGGGAAATAAAATACCAACAATGATGTAATAGAAAGTGATCTATAATCTGCCTGTTTATAAAATAAATAAGTCATCTTTAGTCATACATGCATAGAAGTGCAACACACAGCTTTTGCTTTCTTACCAATATCTCCTTAGACAGTTAATAAGGAATTAGAGCACAAATTATCATCCACATAAATGACTACAGAGTAAAATCTTGAGGAGATGAAGCAAAGGAATATGTAACTCTATTTCAAAATAAGTGTGATAATATTCATATTTCTGCCCAACTTTCAGAGAGACTCCAATCGTGAAGTTATTCTTCATGCCAAAAGAAATGCTTTATATATGACCGAGTTGAACTCATCACATTCTTATTTTAGAAAGCTGCACAGAAGAGTTCAAAGGAGCACAGTATCAGGGATGGTATGTTCTTGGAAAAGGACAGAATCTAGTGGCTCTGAAAGAAAAACATGTCACCCCCCCCCCCAAAATATATTACCAGTTAGACTTTGAGCAGCAAACTGCCATAATGGGGAAATAGTAACAAAAAGTGTGTTATATGGACATAACTGTGCTTGTTCATAATTTCGTAGAGCAAGAAAAAATGAGTATGAAGGTGAACAATAAGGATCTGGTAGAAATTACATTGGATGGTCAAGATTCTTTCTTCAGTCAATATTTTCTACCATGTGACCTTTATCTCTCTTCTCTCTTCTCTCTCTCTTCTCTTCTCTTCTCTCTCTCTTTTTTCTCTCTCTCTCTCTCACACACACACACACACACTTACCCACATCTCTCTTCCTCTCTTCTCTCTCTCTTCTCTTCTCTTCTCTTCTCTTCTCTTCTCTTCTCTTCTCTTCTCTTCTCTTCTCTTCTCTTCTCTTCTCTTCTCTTCTCTTCTCTTCTCTTCTCTTCTCTTCTCTTCTCTTCTCTCTCTCTCTCTCTCTCTCTCACACACACACACACACACACACACACACACACACTTACCCACATGAATCAGAAGAAATTTCCTCACTTTGGGCTTGATCTTGGAACTTGCTTTTAACAATGGAATGTTAATGGAAGTGCTCCTCGTGCAGACTAAACACAGCCCCCGCAGGAGGAAGAGCTAATATGAGCCACATTGGCTTAGAGCAATCACAACCAGCTAGGTTCCAGCAAGACCCCCAGATCTCAGGGAATCAATGCTTCTTTTGTGTATCACTGAGATTTTTGTGGTTATTTGTTATGCAGCAATAGCTAACTGAGAATGAAAGCAATTATTCTCAGGCAGAAGAATACATTTCTTTCCTTAACTGGAAATGAAAAACATCCAGAAATTCAGATTAAATTAAGCAAGATTAGTAGTGTTGGCACCTTTTTAAAGAGAGTTTCAGGAAGGGAAAAGATAAGTGGTAGTCACAGTCTCTCACAGAAATCAACTGAATGGTCTTTGTTCCTTCACACGTGTTTGAACACAGACATATAATCAGAAATAAGCCAATAGAAAAATGAAAATCCCATCTGATTACAAACAGCCCGATACTTTCTCGAAATAGAGAAGAAATGTTGCCTTCCACTGACCTGCTATCCAATGATAGAGAGGGTTAATCTAGTACTTCTGTTAAGACATATGGTTTATCTTGATTCTCATTAACTTGAATCCAGCTTCTCAGAATAAACATTCTCTTGAGAAATTAAAGAACAGAGAGACACCCCCCAAAACCTTTTACTTAAACCATAGACTTTGAATCAAAACTTGTTATTTTATTAAATTATATGTTTGATGACAACCAGAAACATGCCAGAGAATTTTTCGCAGATGGATATATTAATATTTGTAAACATGCATTATAGTTGTTAAGGGACTACTCTAGAATTAGACGTTCAGCTTCAGTTCTGTCATTTATGGGATTTGTGACCTTTCTGAGCACTGATTGCCGATGAAGAGAAATACGCATACAGTAAGTACTTAGCAACTCACAGCCACCATCATCATTATCAAAATCATCATCCTCATCATCATTAGCATCCAAAGTTTTGGAGGAAAGGGGATAGGATGCAAGCTGTGCCCTGGGAGATAAATTTGGCACGAGTTCACAGAACGAATGGACTAGGACAAACAAACTAGAAATTCTAATGATTTTATTTACATGTTTTTTTTCTTTTTGTTATTCTATTGCAAATATACTTCCCACCCCCACCCACACACATACCCAAATATTCCAGTTAGGTCAATAACTTAATATACATAAATGAGGTTGGCTTTGCTCAATGAACTAACAGGCAAGGAAGCAGAGAGAAATATTCTCCCTCTGTACTATGTGCAGGAGCTTAGTTAGCACTATACCAGACAGACAGACTCCAGGTTTGTGTCCAGATAATGTACCCTCAGCACTCACTTGTGATGGTCCCTTTGCTGCTGTGCTGCCGGCCATCTGCTGCAGTGGCATTGTGCCAGCTGATAGGATAGCTTGTCAGCATTGCTGAAGCCCCAGGGCCAAGAGAAGATCTTCAACAGAAAGCTCTTTAAAGCTTACAGGGAATCCAGAAAAGCTCCTGCTTGCTTCTTCTTCCTTTCTGCCACTGCCTACTCCCCATCAACAATAGTAAGGACGACTTTTGCTTCGCAGCACTGTATTTCACCTGTTGGCTTAACTTGTGAGATCTCCCACCTAAATCTCGAAATCTGGAGAAGTAAAAACACGAAGCATGTGTTGGTACCTGTAGCTGCCAACCAGACAGGTGGTGTTATTGCCTGCTTCTTAGCAGGGCTAATGGGAAGCAGCAGGGTTTCCATCAATTCTCAGCTAGTGTCTTCTCTATTTCCCCCAATGTTCTCCCTCTCCCCTTGAGACTTTCCCCCTCCTTCTTCCTCACCATAGTCCTTATGCAATATGGAAGGTCTCGCAAAGATGTGGCTTACTCGTCTCCCACCTGTGCTCATGCTAATGTAAATGTAAAACATTAAAGGACATGCAAATGAATTATTCTTATAAGACACAAGGAAAGATCATTGAAAAACTTGACTGTTTTCCACTAGATTAGACTATTTCAGTCTTTGGAATGGATAGAAATGAAAGTAAGATGAATCTGAAGTCCATGAAAAATAAAATATTGAGACTACTACTAAGAAGGTTTTCACTTTAGAGTCAATTAAGTATTGGGTTTTGGGGGGGAAGCATAATCAATCGTTAGCTCACACCTAGTAGTGTTCAAAGCTTACTTAGTTCTATGTTCAAGGATCCCTCTTGAGAGTAGTCAGGAGACCATGCACAGCACAGCAGATAGAAATACAGTCAGAAAAGCCTCCAACGTAAGGTTTCTCACCTCTGTACTATCTCTCAAGCGCATGTTGGCTTTTTTTTATTTTAAAGAAAGCACTTGCCAGAAGGGAAAAGACAAGTAGCAAATGCTCTCATTACTTTATGATATATAGAATAAAATTTCAGGAAATATAAGGTATCAAAGATGAATAAAATCTTGTCTCTGAATGGCTAAAACAGCTTAAGGAAGGAGAAATAGAGGAGAGAACAAGAAAAGGCAGTCTGGAAGTAACTTAGGGGCAAGAAAAAGAGCCTGAGCTCCTGTTGTGAAGGCCTGGGTTGGTGGGTGTGCTCCCAATAAAATAGTTCACATTTATTAAATATAAGAGCTGGTTCATTTATCCTTAGTTACCATTTACCGAAACAACTACACTGGGGCCTGAGAGATAGCACAGTGGTAGGCGTTTGCCTTGCAAGCAGCCAATTCAGGACAAATAGTGTTTCGAATCCCGGCATCCCATATGGTCCCACCCTGCCTGCTAGGGGCGATTTCTGAGCACAGAGCCAGGAGTGACCCCTGAGCACCACTGGGTGTGACCCAACCCCCCCCCAAAAAAAACCCGACTACACCCAACAGTACTGAAAGCATGGGACCTAACTAAAATAAATTAAATTTGAAAATAGATGTGTCAAGGAGTCAGATTGTAAGGTGGTTTCGAGTGGCTAGATGAGTTCATGGGATGTTGGGATTGGAGAAGGGAAGTTTGTATTTAAAAGTCTATTATGACCACTTTGAAAAGCATGGAGTATAAGGAAAAACAAAATATCATAAAGCATTAAATATAAAGAGCATGTGATAATAAAAATAACAATAAAAAGTTGCATATTACTAATAATGGACATTTGTAATTGTGGGGAGAGAAAATGCAGAGGCAAACATTTCAAAAACACCTCATGGTGATAATATCAGGCAATGTCTGATCACTTTGGACTAGACTTTGGGCTAAAAGGTCAAGAATCTCATAATCATCTTGTGTCTTCTAGTGTCTTGTAGCATATGTGGCCAGAAAAACATAAAATCAAGCAGAAATACAGTGATGGAACAAAACTATGGGTAATGTGCAATAAACTTATTTACTCCAATTAGATGAAATTAAGAATAACTCTGGAAGTTCAAAGACATAACAGACAGCTATGATTAAACATTTGAATTCAGGTCCAGGCATGTAGGTTTTGCATGTGGGAGTCGTGGGTTTGTGTCCCAGCATCACATGAGTGTCAAATCATCACCTAACATGTCCCCAACAAAAGTTAGAATTCTTGAAGTGTAATAAAAACTGGTTATCACGTCTCCTTAATTATCCTTTTTGGATGATTCTGTATATATATATATATATATATATATATATATATATATATATATATATATATATATATATATATATATATATAAATATAATTCATTATTCAACTCTGGCAACGCTTATGGGCTCAAAGAGCATTATAGAAATGAGAATAATTCTTGTTTTCTGTCACCACAGAGATAAAACAAGTGTTTAGCACTGTATAAGTAAATGTAATTACTATCTTTTCTCTCTGCCAGTGCTTTTCACCCACCTTAGGGAAGAAAAGAAGAGAGGAAAGAAATAGAACAGAGATTAAGGCAATTTGCTAGCAAGTGGCTGATCACAGTTTGATTCCCAAGAGCTACTGGTGGTTACTCCTGAGTACAAAGCAAGAAATAATGCCTGAGAAATAACCCCAAACTCCCTAAAAATTCAGAGAGGAAGCATAGGGGCGAGAAGGAAAGGAAGTAAAGAGGAGAAAGGAGAGAAAGGAAGGCGATTACAATTTCTAATTCTTAGGAGCATATAATTGCAATTGTTTTGCTTGCCTCTAAATTTAAACTCAAGTTACATTCTGTGGTTCATTTTATGGTCAAAGAAGGAGCTCTCTTTAAATTGTGTCTGGTCTCTATCAGAGCAAAGACCTTCCAATGAATTGGATAAATGCCTGAGAAAAAATAAACACAATGGGCAAAATATGATGATGCTGTTTAAGGTACCCTTATCCCTACACCACCCCATTGGCCTGAGAGGTTTAATGTTCTTAAATTTGGACCCAAACCTAGTCACCTTCACCCTCAGAATGAAATTCACAAGGCATTTAATGGGAAACTCATTTCTTCATGCATTGTAAAGGGAGTTAACAAAGCAATTTTCAACTTCCTTCACTCTCTCAGAGAATCAAAATCTTGATTCCCCATGCCTCACACATAAGCCCATTCCTATTGGACTGACATTTCTATAGATCCCTCCCCAATCTACCTGGCCATACCAGTTAGCCTATCAGGGAAGGACAAGAGAGTAGTAGCAAGGTATCCCTAGACAAGAGCCAATTATTTTAAGGATCATCAGAAAGCTAAAACCTTCCTATATCCCTTCCCTATATAATCTTCCTCATGACCTTGGGCGGGGTTCATCTCCTTAGGGGGATGGCCCTGGCTGGCCAGGCTGGGGGATCTTGTTGGCAGATAGATTAAAGTATTAAACTTTATTCCAGTTGTGTTGTCTCGTACTTCTACTTTGGAACCCTACAATGCTATACTTTTAGTGATATTTCAGAAGAAGAGCCATTATATATGACATTATTTTACTTTTCTAAGAGGGTCCAGATGATTTAAATTATTTAATTCTAGTAGAATCCGTATTTACGATGAACTCTAGCCCAGAGGGTGGAAAGGTTATGGAAGAGTTGCTATTTCAACATCTAAATCTTTGCAATGAAAACTAAGTGTGTGTGTATTTACACATGTGTATGTATTATCAGCACACATGTGTGTCTATTTTCCCCTGATGTGCGATCTCAGTAAAATATCAGAGAGGAAAAAAAATGTCAGACATACATAGCCTAGCAATCAAGGGCTAATAAAGATCCAGGTATTAAATCAATTAAGAAGTATCAAAAGCTACCTAATCATCAAGGAACAAAATTGGCACCACAATATGTAGTGAGTATGGGAAAGCCTAATTTACTAAACATACCCTGCAGTCACATAATTGCATGTAATTTTACCAGCATAATTAACTAATTTAATTACCACTTCTCAAGTGCATCAATTATTGACATTACAGAGTTTTCAGACAGCAGAATTACTGTGTGGTACATCCAGAGAATGCAAAATGCTTTGTATGCCGGTTCTCCCAGTCACAGTCAAGAGCCCAAGAATGTGAAGCTGGAGGGGGAACATTTCCTGTTGTGGAAGGCTCAGTTGGTGGGCAGGTTTAAAGGAAGCAGCACCCACAGATCCATCTGGTATGAGGTAGGAAAGAGGAGGAAGCCCCAAGACTATATTTTTCAAAGTGCAAATTCAGAAAAAGCAATAGAAGACGAATGTGTGTGTGTGTGTGTGTGTGTGTGTGTGTGTGTGTGTATGTGTGTGTGTGTGAAAGAGAGAGCGATGCTCTGGCAATTCAAAAGCTGCCTGAGGATATTTTCAGGAAGAAAAGGAAATAAAACAGGAACTTGAACATTGTATGAAAGTGCTGAAACTTGCCTTTGAGAACAAGCTTTTTCACTTTAATACCATTTTACAAATACATATATAATGGACTAAAATATTTCAGATGATGCATCTTCCTATAAAAGTGCTGAAGCTTGTCAAGTTGCATGTAGGCGGCTCCCAGGTAGGTAGCTGAGAGTTTTAAAAAAAAGGAGTTTAAGGGAAAAAATAGCTACCAGCAGTGGAAATTACCTGTGGAGTTAAGTTTTGTACAGTTGCTTCACAGCATGGGAGGTGTCTGCACTGTGAAATAGAGGTAACATTAGCAGGGAAGTTTGCTTTGGTGGTTTCTTTTTATTTTGGTCCTTTACATGACCTGGTTGCAAAGTGTTGAAATTTGTGGTTCTGTTATTAATACAGTTACTGCACCACCACCTTAAAGTCCCAAATCCTCCATTATTGTCCTTATATCCCTTCTAGACAGGCCCTTCCTTCCTTTCCATCTCCTTCTGCCACCACTTAGTTTTGCAATCCAAGGACAAGTATTTGTCACCATTCAATACATTCTATCCCCTACTCCCTATAGCTCTACCTGGCACAAATAAGTGAGATCAGCTGGTATTTTTCATCTCCACATTGACTTACTCAATGTCCTCCAGTCCCACGCCAGTTGCAGAAAACTGCAAGATTTCATCTTTTCTTATAGCTTTCTCAGGGCATTTTAATCACTTATGAAGGAGTAAGGGAAATGAGACTGGCACTTCTTTCTTACTTCTTGAGTCCTTGGATAACTACATCGCCTTTGGATCTAAATTGGATTTGAAGTTCTTTATTGACTCTGGGAATAAGAAAGTCTTTATTACTTCTATCTTTAAGAGGTTTCATATTGTACCACTTTTAAGTGACTTGGTGAAGCAATTCAGAAATTAACAACAACTTGCACTGGTCATAAGAGTTGAAAATCAAATTAGCTGAAAGATTAGAACCTTATATTGGAGAAAAACTTCCAGAGCCTAGGAATAAATGGCTGGAAATTAATTGGCTTAGGTTTTACACAATGTCAGTTTCTGTGATTCATATTTATTTACTTTCTGTAATTGCCATGTAACAACCGAAAGTTGGAAACCTAGAATTATTACCTCATCTTGGGTAATAGACTTATTTGGTAAAGTAGAGCAAAGTTGAAAAGTCCAGAAAGTTTTCTTTGTCTCTCACACCAGCCCCTCCTGTCCTATTTTTTCTGTGATGATGTGATCATGCTCTTCCTCTCCATGCTATCTCTCAAGGACACAGAGCTTCTTCTTCTTCTTCTTTTTTTTTTTTTTTTTGGCCATGTCCTAGCTTTGACAATAATGATTTAAATTTAAGTCAATAAATATCTCTTGTAGGTATAATCATTGTGAGCTTTCTGTGATTTTCCTATATGAAGTTTCAACCTTTCAAAAGACAATTGAAGTTTGAGTGAGAAATGCCAGGCCTACAGCTAAGTCACCCAGAATAGTCACTCTACCTTTCTAGATATAAAATGAAAGAACAGCTTGAGCTGAATGATACATGGTCCTTCATTTCCACTCCAAACAATTCCCAATTCCTTCCCAAGTCTTCACCAATCCTATGAGTTTAAATTGGGCTGTGAGATTTTAACTATTTATAAATATTTCCATTTCTTCTCATCTTTGACACACATTCCTGCTTTTATCTTCCCAATATCTAATTGTACTATATTTCTCATGCTGGCTCAGTCCAAATTAGACTATCCAAATGATAACAACACAGTCACATATTTGAGGTGAGATGAGGACTCTTGTTTTAGTACCCAATTAATAGCTAAACTAAGGATTCTGTAGATTTTTTTTATCTTTGTGAATTAAGATAACATTTTTTATTGTCAACATAAGGGTACAGAAAAGTTGCACTCATGACTAAGGATCAGAGAATCTCTTTAGTTTGTAAGGATAAAGAGTTGCAAATGATAGATTCTAAGAGCTGGTGATTAATGGTCAATCAATACTCTTCAGGTCCATGAAATGGTTTCTATTTGTTTTGTTGTTTTTCTTCTGATGTCAAGTATGCAATATCTTTTAAAACCCTTAGGTGTCTAACTCAACTTAGTTTTGACATCACCCAGAATTTATATCAGACCCTCAAAGATTAAGAATTCGGACCTCTCAGATTTATACCACTTGAGACACCAAGTTACCAAGTGACCCTCACTTCTGCAAGACTCTGAGGTTCCTAACACCTTCCCTTTTAGATGTGATAGTTCACAAAAATGATTCACAGGATTCACAAAAACACTTGACATATTGGTTTATTATAACAGATGCTACTTAGAAACAGCAAAAAAGGAAGAGATATACCTGCAAAGCATAAAGTGTGGATGGTGAGGAGAGCATAAAGTTCCTTGTCCTGTTCATATTTACTTTTATCCCAGCAGTCCTATGTGTTCAGCAACTCAGATCCCCAAACTTTGTTTGTAGGATTTTTTATATGATTTTATGATGTAACATAGTTGAGTAAATCACTGACCTTTGGCCATATAATTTAATTTTTAGTTCTCTCTCCTTAGAACTAGATGGAATAAGCACTATTCTAATCAAAAGCTGCGATATTTCAGTTAAGTTGTTTTTAAAACAACTATTATAGTAATTAAAAATCTATCATACATGAAAAGTTCCATATTATATGAAGATAATAATTTATTATTTATGATTGAATCAAGAAACAGAAAGAACATACCACTCATTGTGTAATATCTAGCACTTCATATAGTGAGTGCTTAACTCATAGACCCTCAGTAAATGGGGAGACAATAATATAATCAATAATATATCAATAATATTACCAAGATATTTGCTTTTTTCCAAGATGCATGAAACACTCTAATATCATCACTTCTTTCTGACTCTTTTGCATTTAATTATGTATAATTGTAGTTGTGTTTCTGTATGAATTTGATATTTCTTCCCAGGTAGATCATAGTTGAATTGAGGGCAGGGACTTCATTAGATCTCTTTGTATTCATACAGTTTTCTTAGCCTCTCAACAATCGTTTTAAATCACTTAGAAGTAATGTACAAACATTGTCATTTTGCCCAATACAATTCTTTAAATTATTGGGAAGAATTGTGGATCTATGTATGTGTGTTGTGCATTTCTCTGTGTCTGTGTGTATGTGATTGTCTTACCTAGTTCTGACTAAATCAGAAAGCTAGTCTCCCTGAATTAATTGGATGCTGGAATCAAACATCTTATCCTTATTAGCAAGTTTTTTCCACACGCAGCATCTCTCATCCCCTGCTCTAATATGAAGAAAAGACCTTCACTAATAAACCTTCCTTCTACTCGTCAAGATGTCTAGAATGCTAGCTTTGAAGAAATATGCTGTTTATCAGAATTCTCTACTTGCCACGTCTTCCTTTCCTTTCTTTTGATTCTTAACTGTCTACGATATATCGGTGGGGCACATCTTACACACGTGAACATCAACACATTAAGTTTTTTCGTGTAAAGAAAATCCATTTGTTCTGGATAAGTGCCAGCATTTACAAATTTGAGATATTGGAGCATTTAGAAGTTAAAAATCAGACTCTCTTGACTTAACACAATTAACCGCCATCCATTTCCCATCCCACAAACTGAAACTTTCACCCAGACAATGGACGTCTTTGACATTTACCATCAACATGACAGACCTCCTCACAAAGTCAGAACCATTTACCTCATCTTGTATCTTTGCGGCAGCTTTGCATTTGTGTGGCAGTTGAGTCTGGAAGAAACTGGAGAGTTCATTTTCATAAGATTAATCAGCCCATCTCGACAACTGGAGGGAAGAAGCAGGGGCAGGTAGATGACTGTATGTTTTGACATGAGACCATTGACATGCAAATCATATGCAAAATCATGGGTAAAGTTCGAGTCTTTGTGGTTGGACATGATTTCTCCCCCCACATGGAGAACAGTCCGGGTTTGGTTGTATCCAGGAAGGCACTTAGAGAGACATCTGATGTGTAAGAGAACATTATTAAATGCTCTCAGAGCACTGGATTTGAACTCTTTGGAAGATAAAGATTCATTTAAATGCAACCTTCTTGAGCCCAGGGAGGGAGCATAGCAGAGAACAGAAGCCTATGTGATGCCCAAGCCTGCCACACATGATAAATAACAGTAGTGGGCACACAGTAAACCAATGCAAACAGCGTCCTTCACATCACCCAGAGGCCACTGCAGAGCTTCCAGGGACAAGCAGCATTAATTATAGACTAATGATGCCATTTGCATGCACATTTTTAAAAAAACAGTAGTGAACAGCGCCCTAATAATTGAGGATGCATGAGATGAGACTGCATTAAAATGCTCTATTGAGTCTCTTATCTCATTTTTTTTAAAAAGCCCTCTATCACCTTGGTGCTCATCAGTACACATTAACATTGAGTAACCATGTGACATGGCACATGAGGATGGTTCTTTAGAGATATAATCAGTTCATCAACCTGCTTCTGAAGTGCTTCCCCCTCTCCACCACTCTTAGGACCATACGCTCAGGATTCTGGGGGGGCAGACAGAATATAAATAAACTATTATAACTTGCCATGTGAATAAATAGACAAAGGGAAACGTAGGAAATTGTCCATAAAGGTGGAAAGGTAAGAATTGCACAGTTAAGTAAATAAACTTAGGCACCACTAAATGTTGTATGTATATTGGTTTGTTTTGTTTTGCTAAGACAATTCAATAGAAGTATGTGATTCGGGCAGTTATAGAATTGAGAGGCAGAATGAAGAAATCAGTTCAACAATGCACCTCTTTTCTGGGAGGCTTGGGGGATGGATAAATCCAGTGCCCACAGGGAAAGAGATTGGCAAAGGAGGAATTTCAACTTATAACTCAAGAGAGCCAGAGGCCAACTGCAGCAGTACTTGGTTTCCATGAGATTTCTCTGCCCATTGCTGGAAGACCTGATTGTTTGCTAGGAAGCCTTTTGGGGCAAATAAGGGATGGAGGAGTAGACCTGGATGCAGTGCTCAGGAATTTCAGGAAGTCCAGCAGACACTTCCAGCTACTGGACCAACTGGATAAGAATGTTTCTTACCCAGTGCTCACTCCCCTGCCTTTTACACAAATCTAGAGTCCAACAGGGCATCTAGAGTGACATCTGCAATGATGTATGGTGACCCCATGTGCAGTGCTAGGGATCAAACTAGGGTCCTTGTTCAAGAAAGTTATGTGAGTCTGACCGCTGAGGTAACTTCTTCACCCAGGAAGTTATACAGTTACTTGTGTTATCAATCAAGAATAGTCCATCTCAATGGGTAGAACATTTGCCGTGTATTTGACTGACCTGGATCCAATCCCTTATGGTCCTCAGATCACCAATATGGGTAAATCTTGATGGCAGAGCTAGAGGTAACCCCTGTATATCAACCCAGGGTGGCCAAAAAATAAAAAAAAAATAGTCAGATTTGTAGCAAACAGAAAGAGATTCTTTTGAAATTTCTCCCTTTCAAGAACTAATGAGATGAGATATACAATTTTTGTTTGTTTTGTTTTTTGGTGCTGCATGTGGTAACGCTCTAGTGCTTACACTTGGCTCTGCTCAAGGATCACTCTTGAAGGTGTCAAGGGAACTTATGTGATGTCAAAATTGAAATTGTGTCAGTAGCATGAAAGACAAGTGCCTTGCCTTCTGAACTATATCTCTTGCCCTATAGACACATTCTTTTGATTTCTCGTACTCACACCCAGATTTTGTTCAAGAAACTTTTGATACAAACGTATGTTGATTTTAAGTCCACGTGGGCACCACTTCTCACTCTGACCTCCTGGCTCCTTTTAAAGCATAATTTTACCCTCTTCCATTGGTTGTTGTTTTGGTAATGACAGATCTGTACATTCAGAAACCTGTTGTTTCTCTGGGCATGTGGAATGAGGCAGAAATTGAATCCTCAGACTCAGGTGCTTCATAGCTGCAAGGTAGTGCTCCACTGTCCATCTCTCTCTAGGTCAATTTGAAGATCAATTCAATATTACTCAGGCCCTATCATATCAAAGATTATATGCACCACTCTGGTGGTCTTCAGGCCAACAGGGCTGTACCAAATAATGCTTGGAGAATTACATGGTGCCAGGTGTACAATCACCCCATATTTTAAAATCACCCACACACACCATATTTCCAACCCCAGGTGAATAGGTCTGAAAAAGGGTAGCTGCAAAGAATTAATAAACCAAGCCAGTTAGGAGATAATCATGGAGTCAGTTTGCTTCTCTCCTCATAGTCTCTGCACAATAAGCCAGACACACTTTTGTTTTCTTATTTTTTGGTTTATGGGCCACTCCCAGTGATTCTCAGGGCTTACTCCTGGTTATGCACTCATAAGTAGCTCCAGGCTAGAGGAACATATGGGATGCTGGGGATCAAACCCAGGTTTGTCCTAGGTCAGCCATGTGCAAGGCAAACACCCTATTTCTTCTGTGCTATCGCTCAGAAGTTGACTTTTTTTTTTATAAAACCAGTACAAATTTACTAGGAGAGGGAAAGGTGTGGCCACACCTTGCCTTTACCCAATACAAAGGCATTCCTCCATTTTTCTTTTTTTCTCCAAATCTTTTAATTAGTAAAAGTCCACCTGGCTCTTGCTCACTGTTCTCTCTCCTGATGAATTTGTACTGGTTTAATAAAGAATTGTCAGTCTGGCATGGTGCCAGAGAGACCATGGGCAAGAACTGAACTGACTCTATAATTCTCTCCTTACTAGCTTAGTTTATTAATTCTTCATGTCTATCCTTCAGACTCATTCACCTGGGGTTGAAAATATTTTGTGTTGGGTGATTTTACAACAGGTTTAATTTGGGGTTGGTTGCATATATAGCATTTATCCCTATAGTATCTGTCCAGATACATCTGTTCAGATGTGCTGAACTTTTCAATGAATATGCTAAGGTGATATTGCAGGAGTGTAAAGACTACACCTACAAATGTTAAAATGAGGCCTGAGGAATAAAACTCAAAGGTCCTTTGAGACAAACTATGTGAGAGTCAGTGTCTTCATTCAATGTTGTTAGTTAAGAAGTCATCAAGATCTGTTCCCCTGTCCTCTTTGTGAGCATGAGGAACCTGGGATCCAGAGGTTAGGACTTGGACTTGTCAAGAACTGCAAAATTTCTTTTCACAACAGCACAGAAACAGAATAGCCCTCACCTGCCATGCAATGCAGAGTTTGAGGTTAGTTTTCTTCCACCATGTGAAACAGTTTATTTATAATAAATGTTTCACAGGTCAATGAAGCAGGAAAGCATGTTTCCTGGGTGCTTCATAGTCTGTGGTGTGAGCAAATCTTATCTAGCAGAGTAGCCATTTCTCCTAGCAGGTGAGATGATTTAAAATGAGAGAGGCTCCTTGGAGCCTATCATTATTCACTATATGAATAATAATAATAATAATAATAATAATAATAATGTACCCATTTACCTGGGGATTTAACATACCCAGCTGTATTCAGGGCCTTTTATTGACTCTATGCTGATAAGTGTCTCCAGCTAATGCTCATGGAGTGTTGAGGAATCAACCCAGGGTTTTTAATTGCGTGAGAAGCAAGCATCCCACTATCTCTTTCCAGTCCCCTCTTTATCATATTTAACTTTGTTATAGGTTTGTGTCTTTCTCATATTACTTCATGACATACCTCATGAGTGCAGTATACTTATTATATCTTCTTCCATTTGTCCTATGAGACAGGCATATATTTTGAAGGCAAGAAACAGATAAAGTAGAACACCCTGCTCTGGGTCATTGATTAGAATCAAGTATCAAAACTCAGGCTCTCTGATGCCAAAAGCCATGTATATTTCCACCCAGTTGAGATGATATAAATTTCCAAAGTGGCAGAAGATATTTGCTATTGTGACCAACGTGTATATAATTTAGCGTTTTCAACCTTTTTCAGATCAAGAGTTCTTTCCAACCTTGTTTCTTTCCTGTGGCCTCTCCATCCTACTGATTGGCCTCTAGTCTTATGCAGTTCCCATTGGAATATCCTAGGAGTCATAGGACTACCCAGTTGACAATGTTACATATCATGTACTCATTTATTCTACACTCATATGAGGGCCTACTTTAATCATACATTAGTCTAGTCATAGTAAACAGGAAACTATAATTTCTTTCCTCCCAGTCTTCTTTTTTGTGGAGAAAACAGAACATTAATAAGTGTTTACTCATATGATATCATTTGGGATAGAACGATAAGTCAATTAGCTGAATATATTGCTTTGTATGAAGAGTCCTGGGCTCCATTCCCAGCACTACATAGTCTCTAGAGTACCACTAGGTGAGAACCTGAGAACACAGATAAGAGTAGTCCTAAGTACTGCACAGCTTGGCCCACAAACTAAAACCAATAAATACAGAAATATAGTAAAGTTAATAAGTGTTGCTTACTTGCTTACTAAAGACCCAGGTTGGATTCCCAGCACCCCATTTTGTCCCCAGAACTCTGCCAAGAAATAACCCACCATAAATTGAGCATAGAACCAGGATTAAGAGTTGAGCAACAATGCGTTTGTCACCTGAAATAGATAGACAGACAGATAAACAGACTGACAGAGAGATAGATATATTAGATAGAGAGATAGAGAGACAGACACAACCAGGTAGACCAGAAAGATAGGTAGATGAATGGATGGACCAATGGACGGATAGATGGATGGATAGATGGATGAATGGGTGGATGGATGAGCAGAGAGAGAGAGGGAAATCACACCATTTGGGCTATATACCTAAAAATAAATTAAGCAGAAAAGGATAGAATGGCAACAGGGCATTAAGAAAGAAAACATTCTAGATATTGGAGTCAGAGGTCATTCTCAGAAGGTAAAACTAAGCAGAAACATCTATACTTTGTGGGAATGGGGGATAGAGCTAGGTATAGAAAAATTTGTAAGAGGAAGCGTTAGCAGAAAATGATAAATATCCATATATATATAAAATGGAAGGACAGAAGTGTCAGACCTGGATGACACAGTCATGAGTGGCAGAGCAGGAGTCAAGAGAGCTTTTCAGGTCTGCCTTCTGCCCAATTCAACAAACAGGAGCTTCTCTGCGAATCAACTGGAGACCAGTCCTGCTCTCTTAATTTCCTTCTAGTTCTACAAGTGCTTTGCAATATCATTTTGAAACCTCAAAAAACAACAGGAAGGCATGCATTCCTCTTTTCACCAACTCACTAAGCTAAACACCACCTTCAGGTCATTCTCAAGAGATGTCAGGTACGAATTCTTCAGATTTACTAAAAACAGAGAGGAACCTGATATTATCCTATAGGTCATGCATATTTGAACATTATATTTTCCAACTGTTACGTTTCCAAGTGGCCTTTACAAATTACATATGTATAAATTAATATATGTACATGTATATTATACATTATACATAGTTATATATAGTAACATACTATATCATATAGAGACATGTATAGAAATAGAATATATGAATAGTATGTGTTTATGAAATATGATATATTTATAAATATTAATATCAATAAATATAAATATTATATAAATATTACATATATAATATATGAATAAAATATATTTATACGTGTATTTATGCATATGCATATATGTATAATTATATAATATGATATGTGAATATATTGAGTGTATACTTACCTATACATATATACATATACCATATGTGTATATATACATTCACACACACACAAAAACACACACATATATTTTCTTCATCTCCCACAAGTCAAGACCCCTGATGTGATGCAGTCCAGGAATCTTGGCGAAGGAACTCTGGATCCCATTTCTGGAGCCCCTCCAGACGAGCCTGTGAGGGATCCAGCAGTTGGAGGGGCTCTGAGAGCAGGGTTCTCGCTCTCCCAACCCAAAGAAGAAGCCAGAGCCACTCACACTGTAGCTCAGGGCTACACACTTGGGGGTTGGTCTTCAAGGACCACACCCACCGGATTCTTCTGGGTTCTGCCACCTCCATGGAAACGGACCCACTTTCCAGCCACCTTCTTTCTGCTCCGAAAAACCTGGTACAATCCACTTGACTGGACTCCAAAAGTCACAGTTCTTTCTGGACATCACCCTCCTCATCTCATCTCAAATTTGAACATACATTAAACTCGCATGGAGAATGTATGAAACCGTTGTTAGTCTCTGTCTCTGAGGTTCCGATTCAGTAACCCCCCAAAATATGAATTTCTAACAAGTTCCTAGCAGATGCTAAAGCTGCAGATCCCTGGACATACACTCCTCTTCCTAAACTGCTGCTTTGATTACAGTGCTCGTGTTACATTGGCAAAAGGGGAGAAAAATACCACCCCCTTGGTCCTTTTGTTGGGAGTAGGGGGGAACTAGCGGAAGAGGGTACAAATTAGTTTTTCAACAATTCATGTTGTCCAACAAGTTAAATCAGAAAAGGGAGAAAATAACAAGGGGGGTTTTATTTCCTGAATCACAGGTGTGCGGGGGGGGGGGGGGTAATTCATTGGCAGGACCTCCTCACCTCTGTGGCTACCCCACTCTAGCTTTTGGCTGTGATTCCACTCCAGGTAGGCCAGCTGCACCAGAAATAGTTGAGAAATTTCTCAGAGGCAAGTCCAGGCATTCCTTTCTCACTACCAATTAACTAGCCACAAACTGAATGCTTAGCTGCCCAGCCCAGAACGCAATCCACACAAACACTCATTGTGTGGTAGCCAGTGTCTCTGGCAGCATTTCTAATAATAATTAAAAAAAAAAAAAAAAAGGAAGATGTGAGAGGCGGACAAGGAAAAAAAACCTTAGATATATGTAACACATTTAAAAACTGAAAACTTTGTCTTTTACCACAGTGAGATTTTCACACTTTTTTTCTACATTACACAGTCATCCTGTGTATGTTTGCCCTCTGCTTCCATTCTTGTTTCTTCTTTGGTGTTCTGCTGGCTTCTGGCAAGGAAGTGGCTTGGACGCTGAGGGAAAAACACAATTATACCTAATATCACTTAATTTCTCCTTTCCCAACCTGTATACCTTCACCCAAACTCATAGTTAAAATGTGGTTCATGAAATGGGGGGAGATACCCAGATTATTCTTGACTCACCACAGAACCAACAACAACCCGGAAGACAGGAAACCAAATCTACAATAACTAAATTAAAAATATGCCTGACAAGGAGGAAACATATGTGTGGGTGTTGAGGGAGAAAACCTGGGACATTTGTGAAATGAACTGTCACATTTGTTGATGGAACTTTGTATAAAGAAAAATGTATTGTGAACAACTTTGTAGATCATGAATTTAAAAGAAATTTTAAGGAAGAGAAAGATATGGTGGCAATCACTTCAGGAAATCTGTGCAATAATAGTCATTGGTAACAGAATTTAAGCTAAATTTAATTATTTGGGTGATAGAGTTACAAAGTAGACTAAATGTAAAGCTATATAAATAGATTAAATACTAAATTCTGTAACAAGAATCTGGTTATAGCGATTATATGCTAGATTTATTGGACGTTTTAAATAATACACCTGTGAGTGCTTTTCAGAAAAATTAAAAAGTGGGGCTGGAGAAGTTAATGTCTTGCAAGAAACTGACACAACTTTGATCCCCAGTACCGCATATGATTCCCTAAGCGAGGAGCACAGAACCAGGAGTAAGCCCTGAGCATATCCATGCATTCCTTCCACAAGAAATGCTGCAGAAGCTCGCCTGAGTTCAAAGACTCACAAAATGTGAGAAAATAGCATACCCGCGTTATGTCAAAAAATTGTTTTCCCAAATATGTTTTCCTAGTGAAAGTGAAGTCAAACCAAAATGAAGCATGTCTTCAGGAGAACCTTAGAAGAAATACTTTTTAAATCAACTCAAGCTTTTAATTTCTCAAACATTTTAAGGAGTTTAAAACTACTCGTAGAAACCTACACTGCTCTTCAAGAAAGCATAGAAAGGGCCAAAGAGATCTTGCCTTGACTACAGCTAACTGTTCAATTGGTTGCTCCTAGCACTGTCAGGCATGACCTCTGAGCACAGAGCCAGGAATAAGCACCTCAGCATGGCTGAAATAATGTCCCACAAAAGGGGAAGGAGGGAAGGAGGGAAGAAAAAAAGGGAGGATGAAAGGAAGGAAGGAAGGAAAGTAGAGAAGAAAGAAAAGGAGGAAGGAAGAAAAGGAGGAAAGAAGGAAGGAAGGAAAGAAGGAAGGAAGGAAGGAAGGAAGGAAGGAAGGAAGGAAGGAAGGAAGGAAGGAAGGAAGGAAGGAAGGGAGGGAGGGAGGGAGGGAGGGAGGGAGGGAGGGAGGGAGGGAGGGAGGTAAAAGGGGAGAAAGAGGAAGAAAAGAAAAATGAAGGAATAAAAAGGGAGAGAGGGGGGAAGAAAGGAAGGAAGGAGGGAAAGAAAAAAGGAAGAAGGAAGGGAGGGATGGAGGAAGGAAGGAAGAAGGAAGGGAGGGAGGGAGGAAGGAAGGAAGGAAGGAAAAAATAGTCACTCCAGCTTTAAGAGCTATCTTCAACAGAGCCTTGAATAAGAAAGCACTTTAAGAAAGCTGGGCAGAAATATGCAGAAGCAACAAGCGTCTATCAATACAGTAAATCCCTCTCCTCTGTTACATAAGCACACTTCTCCAGTTGGGGCTCATCACAGGCAGAATCTGAAAAAAGAAGTTAAGAACAGCTGCCTCTCTCATCTCTGCTCCATTTAGAAATCCTGCCAGGTAAATTCTGCACCTTTCCTATCTTAGAAAGACCCTTTCTTATTATAGACTGCCAGATATCAAATAGCGGTTTCAATTCCTCTTTTTCCTCCTTTCTTTCTAGTATTCTCCCCTCTGTTAAACATCAGCATAGCAGCGAAATTCTTGACAGGTAGTTTGCAGAGAAGGTGTAACATAACTCCATTCCCCCACCACACCACCCTCACGACAACTTGGAGGAGAATGTGATCATTGAAGAGAAAACAGAATCTTTTTTTTTTTAATCTAGGGTCCCCAAAACAGCCCTCAGCCATTCTCAAGTAAATGCGGAAAATCAACAATGGGGGCGAAGAGGAGCATCAACTCACACCTATCAAGTGATGCAGGGCACTTTTGTCATCAATTTGCCAATTCATATTCTAAGCAAAACTTTCTCCTTCCAACTCTTAGAAATCAGGTTCCCCACAGGACTGCCGCATTGTTTTTAACCCAAAGCAATGATGCTTCCGATTATAATTCCGAAGGTTTCATTACTGTCTGCTGTGTCTTCATTCTCCTTTGGAACGTCTCCAATTTCCCCAGAAACACAGGTGGTCCTTTGAATAAACAGAACTAACATATTGAGCTCCATAAGCTCTATGATGATATGCATGTCTCTCGTTCGCAGCTGTTACTTGCACAGTTGGAAGAACGTACAACTATGAGTTGGCTACTTAGTGAACTGGAGGTTGCTATTCAGAGTCTGAATTCCTTGCCAGGCAGCTCCAGGTATGGAAAGCATCGACTGTGATGAATGGTTTTCTGCAGGTATCTGTACGTTTTACATTATCTTTGTGGGGGAATGAAAACATGTGTTTAGGGATCCATTGAAGAATTTGATGGTATTCATCCTACTTTCGAGGAATCCCAGGCTAAGCAGATTTCATTCTGTCATGAAATTTTGGGTAGAAAGGGTCTTGAAGGGGCATGCTCTATACTTGTGGTGTTTAATAGCCGTCGCCTTGTAGCTAAAGTAAAATGACTTTGCCACTTCTCATTCTTATCTGAGACAGGAATTATTTGAGGAATTCACAGGACAATACAAATTTCATTTTACAATGACACCAGGATGTAAATAACATAAGCAGAATAAGAATTTTCAACGACAAGCTAGGACAAATATATTTACCTTGCAAGTATGTGGCCTTCCTTACCATACATAATCTTGATATTTCTTTATAGAATTCCTCTCTGAACTATAATTCTTGACTGAATGTACAATTAATTAAGAAGGTTTTCAATGACTTGCTGAATTGCATTTTATTTTTTTACAACAACCGAGGGAAATAGTTTAGCAAATGAGACAATGTCACCATATATACCCTGGACTGTCTATTTATAGATATGTGAATGGATATGTGTTTGCAAGTTTGTGTGTATGTATGTTTGTGTGAATGCACATTCAATACACTGGAGATTTTATTACCCTATTTTGCCATTTTAACATGCTATTTTTCATTGTCATAATAATGCTATTCTGAGCATTATTTAAAATACAAAATATAGGTTCTCAAGATTTGGATTAAAAACATCATATTCCATGATGACAAGGAAGAAAACATTTTTGGAAAATGAAGACATATTTACAAAACATCTGGAAGCATGTGAAAATCTAACATAGAAAAGAGGAGAAGCAGGGTCCATACATGAAAGAATTTCAACTTACCAATGAACAATGGGATATCCTGAAATAATTTTTATATAATATTTAGTATACATACATACAGTAGGGAGGGAAAGACATAGTTTTCTTTCTAACATGTGAAAAATATTACTGTTGACTCATGCCTGAGTACTAAAACATGAATTCTCTAATGGCTTTATGAAAGCAGAGAATTATGTTTATTCCCAAGAACCTAAAAGGATTTTATCATATGTAAGCAAAAAACCGATAAAAATTAATTTTATGTTAAAATAAGGTGCATGTAGGACAAAGTAACTGCGTTTATAAAAAATTGTCAGTAAGTTCTCAAACAAGGGATATTGAAACAGAACAAAATCTTATAAAAGTAATTAGATAGATAATCTTTGATGTGAGAGAAATCACAATGGGAATCTTTTTAAACTTACTTACTGAAAGTATCATAAATGTCCATTGATATGGAAAACTAATTGAACTTAGCACAGAAGAAGATCTTAGAGAAAACTGACATTTGGAATTATTGTGGGTCTTACAAAAGTGGGAACGTAGTACCCAGGAAAACCTTTAGAGAAAGATATACAAACATAGGTTGACAAATAGGAAAGGAGCTAGGTTAGAGGGCTTAGGTATCAGGTTAGGAATACAAAGGAAATTTGATCAAGTTGTCCAGGAGTTCTGAGACTTCTTTGGTCCTGGCTCTGCCATGTTATAGTGGAAACCTATGGTGGGAGATCAGAAAACATGTTCTCTGTCCTTAAGTGTTTAGGATATAAAGGTAGTATTTAGCTTTCAAGTATGTTGTTACATATTCAGGAAGAAAGTTTCATGGTAATCAATAAGAGTTTAAAAATAGATGGTATAATTTTGAATTGAAATTCAAACCAAGGAAGAAAAATAGCTAGAAATAATTTGATCTAAGAGTGTTAAGAGAAAAGGAAAATTGGGCAAGTAGAAATAAATAGTAAAGTTCACTAAAAAATATCAAGATAACTAAATCAACTGAACTCAATAACTTAAATAAAAGGAGAGCTATGTCATATTTAATAAATATGTTCATCCTAAAGGACTCACCCCAATTAAATTCAAGTAATCACTTACAAGCAAAATTACTCAAATCACTGCTGTTAGCATCAGTAAGCATAAACAAGAAATAACAGATTTAGACTCACAAAAACTGCAGATGTTTAATTTGTTGGATATATTTTATAGCTGCATGAAATGATTTAAAAAAGTAAATTATTTGATATAAGGCTGAGCATTCAGCAAGTATTTATTGGCAATAGAAAGAAAGAAACAGAAAAACAGGCTTCTATAAATGTAATACATATTTGTAGAAAACAAAAATGCAGCAGACAAGCTAACCATCAGTTGATACAACAGAGTAAAGCCAAAAAAGGATACATCAAAATATTATCCAGAATACAATAAAGGGAAGAGGAAAATATAGAAAGAGCTTAAAAATATTGAACTATAATTTCACAGTCTTATGGAGACATATCCTGAAGGTGGATAAAGATAGATAGTGAAGAATAGTCTGTCTCTTATAAGATGAGAAATAAGGAAGCATAGATGTAGCAAAAATAATTCTTTTCAAATTGATTTGTTGTTTTGGTTTGGTTTTGGGCCACACTTGGCTGTGCTCAGGGGTTACTCCTTTTTCTGCACTCAGGGATCTCTCCTGGCAGGCTAAGATGACCATATGGGATGCCGGGGATCAAACCTGGGTTGGCCACTTGCAAGGCAAACATTCTATTTTAACTTTATGAAGCTTAAATAGACAAAGTACAATTTTAGTGATGATAAGAAAAAAATAAGGTTGGAGAAGAAAGTAAAGATGTTAAAAAGCATTCAATCCGAAAAATAGGAAAAGAGAAATAAGCACAAGTGGCAGGCAATTTCAAAATATGAACTGGAGGAACGGAAGAGGTAGACAAGAAATAACATTCTGGTGACCATCCTCATTTCAATTCCTAGTACCACCTATGATCCCCCAGAGAATTGCAGGAGTGAGCACAGAGTCAGGAGTCTACCAGATAAGGCCCATCAGTCTATGCCCCTCAAAAAAAAAAAACTCAAATATTTGAACATAAATCGAGTAGTAGAGTCTGTGCCTAGAATGTACAAAGTCCTGAGAGTCTGTGCCTAGAATGTACACAGTCCTGAGTTTCATCCCTAATTTTACAGGTTCACCTGAGCACTGCCAGGTAGAGGCTCTGAGGCCCCACAAATGCAATTGTCGGGTATAATCTAATTAAAAAAAAAAGTCCAAAGACTTGAGAATCAACTTAATTTAAGGGATTTATTTTCAAGGAAAAAAATTATATTAGTTACACTGGTGAGAGATCTGCCATTGCATTGCTAAAGACAATGCCAATTGTATTGTTGTAACCTCCCTCAATTTTTTTTCAAACATAGCAAAAGCAACTAGACAAAAATGTGTTCTTTTCATTTAATTCCATGCGCTTGACCAGCCATAACAAAATGTTTTACAGGATGGGTGGCTGGGACAACAAAATGTATTTGTCTCTGTTCTACAGACTGCATGTTCCAGAACATGGGTTCAACCACTGGGGCCTCTTCTCTAATAGGCTTCCAAACTGGTGCTTTGCTCCCATATAATCATTTCTCTAAAGAACTCTGCAGTCTACTCTGCTATTGACATTAATCTGATCATACCAGGGCCCTTCCATCAAGGCTTCATTTAATTTTTGTTGATGAATTATATTTATAGGGGTCTCCTAGTATTAGTATTGTTTGATTCAAAAAAAGGAACTAGGAGAGGCTGGAGTGATGGCACAGCAGTAGGGCATTTGCCTTGAATGCAGCTGACCCAGGACAGCCCTCAGTTCAATTCCCAGCTTCCCATATGGTCCCCCAAGCCAGGAGTGATTTCTGAGTGCATAGCCAGGAGTAGCCCCTGACCATCACTGGGTGTAGCCAAAAAATTAAAAAAAGTAACTAGGAGCGTTAGTTCCTTTTTAATACGTGGAAGTAATTCCTATAGCGCTGGTTGGTCTGGTGTTAAAAGGTTTGGTGGGTACCATTGTGAAACCAGCTACTTATGAGGATGTTCATTTTTTTTGCCATTTCTTCCATAAAGAAGATCTGCTAAGGTCCTCTTTCACTACTAGGTTGGTCTTTTCAGACTGTAAAACCTTGTACCTGAGGAAATGGGGCTGGAGTATAGGCTGAGTACACGCTGGGATTTACTTAAATATTTTTAATCCTTCCAAGTATGTTATAAGTTCAACATTTTCCACTTTCTGTTGATAGTATGATGGTTACTTACATGCATCTACTCAGGACTGGAGTTATAGCACAGTTGGTAGGGCATTTGTCTTGTACTCAGCCAACCCAGATGGACCCGGTTCGCGTTGGTGGTATAGTGGTGAGCATAGCTGCCTTCCAGATGGACCCGGTTCAATCCCCGGCATCCCATATGATCCCCTAAGCCTGCTAGGAGTGATTCTGAGTGCAGAGCCAGAAGAAACCCCTGGGCGCTGCTGGGTGTGGCCCACAAACCAAAACCAAACAATAACAACAACTGCAACAACAACAACAAGAACAAAAACCTTATATGTATCTACTTGTCTTATTACAGGATAAATAACAATGAGTATACTGAAAACTACCCCATCCCCACCCTGTGTATTTCTAGACTGGAAAATAAGTCTCAGAGAGATTAATAATAAAAAATCAGGAAGTTTATTAATGTATATATATAATCCTGTTTAAATGGAAGAAGCTAAGAAAGACTTAATACATTGCATCTTACAGAGGTCAACTAACACTAATACAGGATATTGGAAAGGAGAAAGAAATCTATCAGGTAAGTTACCAAGAAAAGCATAGTAAATAGAGATCTCAAATTTAATTTATCTTCTTTTCATTAAAAAGAGATCAAAACTATTCTTCCTAGTAGAATGAGAGACATGTCCTTTAAGCCTAGCTTTTACTTTATTCATACAATTCTTTGAACACAACCTAAGAACCCTTCTCATGAAACCAACCTTCTGCCAAAGACATTTTGCCCTCTTTCACAAATGCTATTTGATTTAAAAAAAAAAATAGTAGGCGGTTGTTTTATTTATTTTCTATTTTTTATCATTTTTTTGTTTTTGTTTTTGTTTTTTTTGTGTCACATCCAGCAGTGCTCAGGGGTTACTCCTGGCTCTACGCTCAGAAATCACTCCTGGCAGGCTTAGGAGACCATATGAGATGCAGGGATTTGAACCACTGATCTTCTGCATGCAAGGCAAATATCTTACCTCCATGCTATTTCTCCAGCCCCAGGAGGATGTTTTAGATTAGATGAACTTTATATTTAAGGAGGTAGGCCACACCCAGTGATGATCAAATTTTAAGACTTAATCCTGACAGTGCTCAAGGAATATTCCTAGGTTCAGAAAACCATGTGGGGTACAGAGGATTGAACCTGGGTTAGTTGTAGGCAAGGCAGATGTCCTGCCTGCTGTACTATAGCTCCAGCTCCAAATTAAATTAATATTTATTTGTTTGTGCATTTATTTATTTATTCATTTATTGGTTTTGAGGCCACACTGGACTGCATTCAGGGGTTATGCCTGGCTCTTCGCTCAGAAATCACTTCTGGCAGGCTCCAGGGACCATATGGATACCAGGGATCGAACCCAGGTCTGTTCCAGGTTGGCTGCATGCAAGGCAAATGCCCTACCACGGTGCTAGATTGCTCAGGTCCCTAGATTAATATGTAAATCAGTTTCTGGGGGTAGCTAGAGACTCACAATAGCTAAAAATTGCCACCAAAGAAGAACATGTTAGAATCACACTCCTGTTGGGGACACCACAGCCTTACTGGGTTGGTGCCCTTAGAGATCACTTCACCAGAACTGGAGCCTTGAAAGATAATGCAATAGATAAAATGCTTGCCTCAAAGAAGCCAACCCAGATTTGATCCCGAAGCTCGACCTGGATTGATCTCTTAGCACAAAGCCAGGAGTAATCCTGATCACTTCTGGAAGTGGTTTAAAAACTACAAAATTGCCCTGAAACAATCTCACAAATATTCTCAGGACTTCCTCCTTACTGAATATTAAAGTCTTAGCCTATACCCACATTTTCTAGGTTCATTGTCCATCTTACAGACAAATTTTCAAAAGACAAATAGTGATAGAGAAATTTTATTTAGCAAATATGAATGAGAAGAAAGACACACATGAGAGAACAAGTTGCAGGGGTAAATAGGGGTTTGTCCAAAGAGATTATTTCTTGTGAAGTAAAGCAGTCATGTACCCCGAGTTGAGCTGCAGGTGACTTTCAGGAATAAAACACGCCCCATAATATTAAAGGGAAAGAGTCAACTCAGAGTGGTGGGTTGTGGGTGTCTCCCCAATGGACTACACATGTAACTATGAAAGTCCAGGTCTGCTACACTGAAGGATCAATCTGAGGAAAGACATGACAGTTCCAAGAAAGAGCTTTTTTTTTTTTTTTATTGGTGGCAGCATTATGTAGGTTGGTTGGTTGGTTGTTTGGTTGGTTGGTTGGTTGGTTGGTTGGTTGGTTGGTTGGTTGGTTGGTTGGTTGGTTGGTTGAAGATAACAGTTCAGTAGCTAGAAGCAACAACCTTATGTTGAAAGGATTTTAGAGGGAAAGAAGTGGGAAGAGAAAGTGGGCTAAAGACTAACAGGAGTCCAAAAGAACATTAATTACCTCAGGGACTGGTTTCCTGAGGAACATTCTGTCTAATCTGCAAACCTAAACAAAGTTAAGGTTAGGCCTTGAGGGAAAAACTGTCCTTACCTTTAGGCTTTATGGATAGAGGACAAACTGAGGAGAAAATGTTCTTATGGTGGGACTTCTGAGAAGGACACCTGTCTTGTATGATGTTGGTATTTCATTTGCCATAAAGTAAAGGGACTTTACATGAGTCTCATGCATATTCATGGACTCTCTAAGACATATGTGAGTGACTCTGAAACCAGTTCCTTCCTTTCTTCAAGATGATTTTACAAGGTTTTCCAAAATGTCCTGCCTTGGAGTGTTTTCATGGTGAGACTATTGAATAGTTCCTTAATGAATCCTGATGGGTTCAAGCAATTTTATTTTTCTTTTTAAAATTCACCTCCTCCACAAATCCTGCCAGTCTACTTCAAACCCATCAATTTAGGATTGAAGCATAATCCCCTTTAAAGTGGGTGTGTCTCATTCAATCAATTCAATGGCTATAAGAACAAAACATTTGACTCTCCTGAGTAATGCCTTTGTTTGTTTATTTGTTTCCTGTGTGATGATCTTCAAAATAGTTTAGCCTTTTTTTCTGCCTAAAAGGTAATCTTTGTCAGAAAGTGTCAAATAACTTATCTGACTTGTGTTCCAATATTTTGTGAAAGGCAAGCCAATGAAATAGACTTTTTAGAAAATAGACTAAAATATTGACTTAAAATAGACTTAAGACTTTTTTGAAAAATATTGAATGCTAGAACTGGGTCCTCCTAACTGATGATGGTAACATCAGAGAGGTTTAGGATAAATAGAAGGAGTTTTCAAAAGGAAACCAGAACTTGAAGGTTTGGAAATTTTTTAGCTTATCCATATGGTGAAAGATGACTCTTTTTCTGAAGAGAACATTAAAAGTATGGCTGGAATTATTTGATAAGGGATTAGAAGGGTACAAACCAGAATTGAATCACCCATTTTAGAAAAAGTCAGGAATAGAAAAAGACTATACTAGCTAAACACTACCTGCTGGAACTATAAGAGAGAGAATTAAAAAAAGCTCTCAGATTTTTTTCACTATAGGAACAAACAGAACTATCCACTGCCAATATGCTCCATCCTTCAAGAAAAAAGGAGAATGATACTTAGGTGAATAAAAGATCCACAAGTGTAATGACCTTACCTTCAGACTACAGGATGGGCTGGTTCCTCAGTTTCAAAGGATTTGGTTATTTTCATTTGCAAGTTCTAAAGACCACTGCCCAATGCTAATTTTAAAATAAAAAAAATGAAGACCAATGCCACTAATTAATATCAATGTAAATATAATGAAGCAGAATGTTAACATGCAGTATTCAATATCATATTAATAAATTATTATGCAAAGACAATGTAGATTCTTCCCTTGGAATATGTTAGAGTCAAGAGTCAAAGGATGAGACCACACAATTAAAGTAAAACTGAACAAAATTTAATTACTCTACCAACAACCCCAAAACTGACTGGTCAGGGTCATCTCTAGAAGGAGATGAACCCCACCTAAGGTCATGAATAGGTTTATGTAGGGAAGGTATATAGAGAGGTTCTAGCTTTTTGATGATCTTTTAAATGACTGGCTGTTGTGTTGGGGTACCTGCTTCCTGCTTCCTGTGTCCTTCCTTGATAGGTTACCTGGAATGGCCAGGTAGCTTGAGGTGGTGTTTGTAGAAATGGGCTTGTGGAAACTTAACATGTGGCCTTTGCAAAATAGCGTCCCTCCTTGTTCAGAAACCAGGACCCCACAGAAAATAAATTGTTTCAATATTACATATTATATACATATCAGCTTTCAAGTAATGACTAGAAGTAGTAAAACATGATTATTTTCATAGATGTTGCCAGTGTTTTTGACCAAATTTAGCAACTAATGACTATTAAAATCACAAAAATAGTTAACAATGTGGTAGTTTTATAGAACGAGAAATGCTGAAGATCTAAAGTCAGAATCATACTTAATGGAAAAATAGAAAAAAGCAGTAGTTTAAATCTATAACATGATTCTTACTATTTTGGTTACTCTGCTACATCGTACTGGACCTTTTGTAGCCTGAATACATAATTAGACGAAGAGAAAAGAGTTAGTGGCATACTAATGGGTAAAAAAAGTAGTTCTGTTTCTATTTGCAGATAAGATATTATACCTGTGAACTCCCTCTGAAAATTAGTACACAAATAAAGAGAATCTAAATTACAATTGCAACTAAAGAAAGCATTTAGATTAAATTTTATTTTAAAAGTATATAAAACAATATGACAGTTTCCTTCCTGAAAGACATAAGAGTTGAGGAATAATAGACCACAGTCTCATTTTTATTTTGGAAATGATGACTCCATACTGTGAAGATATATCTTGAAGAAATGAAATGAAATAAAAGAAATAAAAATATCTTTTCTCCCTAAGTTTCTTTATAGAACCAATCAAGTCTACCAAAGATAGATTTTGTAGTTTGGGGTAAGTTAATACTAAAATTTGTGTGGGAGATCACACATATAAGAATAGCCAGAAAAGGGCTGGAAAAATAGTATAGAGGTAACCATTTGCCTTGCATGTAGAAGGATGGTGGTTCGAATCCCAGCATCCTATATGATCCCCCAAGCCTGTCAGGAGCGATTTCTGAGTGTAGAGCCAGGAGTAACCCCTGAGCGGTGCCAGGTGTGACCCAAAAACAAAAACAAAACAAAACAATAGCAAGATAAATAAAGGCAAAAAAATTGAGTAAAAACTAGTATGGCAAAGTGCTAAAACATATCAAAAATTGTTAATAATTAAAATAGCATGGAGTGTGCACATAAATAAAATCAGTAGAATAGAATGAAAATTATATAACCAAAATGAAATATATTTATGGAAATCTAGTATTTGACTAAAGTGTGGTAAATAGTGTGGGAAATAGTATAGGGGATTAATATAGGGAATTAATATAGAGGAAATGCTTCTCTGAAAAATAAATGGAGACTGAAAAATATTAGACCCATATTTAGAATATTAGAAAAACCTAATTGAATTAGATAGTTTAATGCGGAAATAAAGTCATAAAGGTATCATAAACGATACAAATGAGTTTCTTAATTTTAAATGTTTTATTATTTATTGTTGTTTTCTTTTTTGGAGGGCATACCCTATGACACTTAGGGGTTACTCCTGGTTATGCACTCAGAAATTGCTCCTGGCTTGGGGGACCATATGGGACACTGGGGGATTGAACCGCAGTCTGTTCTAGGCTAGCTTGCGCAAGGCACACCGCTCCAGCCTCTATTTATTTATTTAGTAAGATACAATAGTGTTAAAAGTTATGGAATGAATATGCAAAATTACAACACACCACCACCACCAAAAGGCACTTGGGCTCCATAACTTTCCAACTTAGTTCCTATGTCTCCTCTAGTCTAGTCTTCTCCCAAACCACCTTCTACCTCCTCAATCATGAACCATAGTTGTGCTCCTGACTTTCAGTTGACTCCTGGGTTGACACCTGGGCTATTCTGAGTCATCTCTTTTCAGATCCATGCAGTGCAGGTGCCAGACAAGATGTTTGAAATTTGACAGAAGCTTGTATTTTAGAAATGGCAGCTCCCTCCTTTGGGACATCTACTTTCTAAATTTTAGACAGTATGACAATTCTTACACTGGCTAGTAATTTCTTATACTAATAAGACTATTGATTTCAGATTAAATTCATTTCTGTTTTATTTTTTTGAATAAAGAAAGGGAAAGAAAAGTCAAATCAGTATTATTCTCATCACTTTAGTTACTTTCCAGGTTATATCTTATCCTATCCTATTTATTTTTTGTCTTTCCCAGTGCTTTCTATAGGGTTATAATTGTTGCTAGTAGAAAAGTTAGGCTAAAACAGGCTATTCTGTCATTAATGGAATTCAGAAGTCCTTATGTTAATACTAAATATTTAAAGAAGTCCTAAAAATTAGTAAGATGATAAGTCAACACAATAGAAAAAAAGTTTAAAGATGAAAAGAGCAATTAGGAACTTAATAGAAAGTAAATAAATGAGAAATAGATATATCAAAGAAAAGACGTGTTAGTTCCACTTTTAATTAGAGAAATATAAATTATGACCACTGTGAGATATCAATTCACATCATTGACTTCAAAACTTTAGAAGTTACACTTCAAAAATCTAAAAATCAAAGTTGCAAAGAGAGAAGCTTACTGGAACATCCTGTATTGTTGCTATAAAGATATAAACAGTAAAAGAATACTCTTCAACATCCTAAAAATGAAAATAAATATTCTTATGCCTGATGATCTAGTATTTCTCTTTCTGGTAATATAAACCATTAAACATATTGCACTAATTTTTCTACAACCAATTTAGCATTATCCACATATCTTCTCCAGCACAGGGGAGAATTAATGCTTTCCTGGGGCTAGAGAGATAGCACAGCAAGTAATATGTTTACTTTGCATGTAGCTGACCTGAGTTTCATCCCAGAGACATCATAAGTTCTTTTGGGCTCCTTCAAGAGTGATTCTTGAACAAAACTGGCTGTGGGGCTGTAGGCCAAGAAATTAGTTTTATCACCCCGCATGTCCAAGATCAGATGAGTGGATAAAGAAACTGTAGTATGTGGTCTAAATACACAATAAAATACTACTCAGCTATAAAATGAAAAAATTCAATTTGCTACAACATGAATAGAATGACAGGATGCCAATCCTCTTCACACATGCTGAGTGAAGTCAGTCAGCAGAAAGAAAAATATAGAATGATCTTTCTTATTCATGGAATATAAAGAAGCATAGTAAAAGAATAACAAATGTCCAGTGGTCCATCTAGTTGACATATAAGACTGAGTCTGCCAAGGAAGATGAAATTTGGGAGAGTAATAAGAGGCCTTGAAACACTGATGAAAGGATACTACTGGCACTTGAGGGGTGTTGCTGTTGGGATAGTGTATGACTGAAATTTGATTATTAAACCATGTTGCTTAAATTAAAATAATCTGATATATAATGTAAATGTTTCCTAATGTCTTATCAATAGAATTATGGAATGGATGGACTCAGTAAAAGAGGGAATGAAAGAAAAGAGAAAGAAAGAAAGAAAGAAAGAAAGAAAGAAAGAAAGAAAGAAAGAAAGAAAGAAAGAAAGAAAGAAAGAAAGAAAGAAAGAAAGAAAGAAAGAAAGAAAGAAAGAAAGAAAGAAAGAAAGAAAGAAAGAGAGAAAGAGAGAAAGAAAGAAAGAAGAAAGAAAGAAAGAAAGAGAGAGAGAGAAAGAAAGAAAGAGAGAAAGAGAGAAAGAAAAAAAGGAAAAGAAGGAAAGAAGGAAGAAGGAAAAGAAGGGAAAGAAATGGGGAAGGAAAGGAGGAAAGAAGAAAGGAAAAGAAAGGGAGGAAGAAAGGTGGAAGAAAGAAAAGAAGGACAGAGGAAGGAAAAAAAGAAAAAGAAAGAAAGAAAAACCATTGCTTGCTAGCAGCTGCAAAATAAGATTCTTAGTATATAATAGAAATGGGATTTCTTCAAGGACTTCTGATAATTCTCCTGAAAATTAGTATGACTTCTTTGTACCTTGAGACTTCCTGAAAGCTAGAGGCAGTTTTCTGACCTTATCAAATCATTCACATTTTTGCATAAGTTCCTAATACCTTTTATCAAACTCATTTCTATTCAATATACTTTGAATATTCTTATAATTTAAAAAAATGAAAATCAGAATCTCATCAATCTAAGAATAGAGAAACAAAAAATGATCTATAATAAAATTTGATAGAGCAGTAAAATGAATTACTTTCAGGTTTACAACAAAGTTAAATTTCAGAATGTTATCAATAATAGTAAATACAGAAGAATCCTTTACAAAAATACAAAAATGGCAACTTATTTTAGGCATATGTTTCTGTTTGTTCAACTATATTTAAAATCAAATAAAATATAATCATAACTTCTAGACTCGCAGTGGTCCTCAAACTATGGCCCGCAGGCTACATATTGTATTTGTATCTGTTTTGTTTCTTCATTGCAAAATAAGATATATGCAGTGTGCATAAGAATTCGTTCATAAGTTTTGTTTTTACTATAGTCAGACCCTCCAATGGTCTGAGGGACAGTGAACTGGCCCCCTGTTTAAAAAGTTTGAGGACCCCTGTGATGGTGGAAAAAGAGACAAGATTAGGAAGAAATATAAAACATTAATTATGTTTACATTTTATTGATTTCAGTAGTATATTAATGGATTACTAATATATTTTTTGTATTATGTTTTATTGTTTTTTTGGGCCACACCCATTTGATGCTCAGGGGTTACTCCTGGCTAAGTGCTTAGAAATTGCCCCTGGCTTGGGGGGACTATATGGGACACCGGGGGATCAAACCTCAGTCCTTCTGTGGCTAGCGCTTGCAAGGCAGACACCTTACCTCTAGCGCCAGCTCACCGGCCCTGACTAATATATTTTTATAAAAATAAATAATAAACCATTTGTATTTAAAATGACAGTTATTTACCATACCACGGTAGTATTGTTTTATGTTTAAATAATAAACCATTTTTATTTAAAATAACACTGTTACTTAACACAATTGGTATTGTTTTATGAGCTAGGTACTGAAATTAACCCATATTTTAGTATACATCTTTTAAAATAAAACCTTAATATGTACGCTTAATCGTTTAAGAGTAAATAGGCCACTGGAAGAATAAACTAAATAATTATTTTAAAAGTAGATCACACTGGGTCGGAGTGATAGTACAGTGGTAAGGCATTTGCCTTGCACACGACTAACATAGGACAGACCCGGTTGGAATCCCAGCATCCCATATGGTCCCCAGAACCTTCCAGGAGCAACTTCTGAATGCAGAGCCAGGAGTAACGCCTGATTGCTGCCAGTCGTGATCCCAAAACCAAAAAAAAAAAAGTAACATACACCTCCAAAAAGTCATAGAAAATTAGAAAATTTTAAATATTTGGAATGGGCAATCAAAATTTTATATTCCTCCACTGACATTTTTCCAAAGTTAAAATAATATAAATAGTGGGGGAAAGGCAATACTTTAAAAAATAAAAAGAAGAAAGATTAGTTTTTTCTCAGAACTTAAAGAAAAAACATTAATCTTTAGGTTGAACAAATTCAACAAACAGGAATATAAGTATAAAACCAACCTCAAATATCATCAATGCAAACAATACAAAAAAATAAGTATCAAATTTGCTATTGAAATATGGGCCGAAGCCATGGCACAGCAATATGGCGATTGCCTTACATGCAGCTGACCCAGAATTGACTGTGGTTCTATCCTTCATGTCCCATATGGTCTCCTAAGCCAGGAGACTCCTAAGCACATAGCTAGAGTAACCCCTGAATGTCACCGAGTGTGCCCCCCCAAAAAATATTTCTATTAAAAGGGGCCAGAAACCTTCCAGCTCTTGAAGGTTATTTCCTTCCTGGGAGCCAGAAGGTTCTGCCGGCATGGGGTTTGGTCAGCATCCATCATGCCAAAGGCATCTCTAACCAGGTCTAGGAGGGGTGCAGGACTTGGAACACCCCAGCACCCTTCTACCTTCATCCTCTGGAACTCCATGGCTTCCCCTAGGCCACATGCCTGGGCAAGCCAGCGAGGTGGGTCCCTTGGAGGAGCTTAACGGTTTCCCTAGGCCTTCCCCAGTTTCCACCTGGCTCAAGAGGGGGAGTTTGAGTGGGGACTTTTAACCTCCTGCCTTCCAGCTCTTGAAGGGTCTCTTTCCTTTCTGGGAGCAGGGAGGTTCTTTAGGAAGTCCCAGGCAATTTTCCTTAGTAAACCTCTCCATGCTGAAACCACGTGGGGGCGCTAGCCCCTGTGCGGAACTTATAGACAAATATTTGGATATCATTGTGTTTAATCTTTTTGTCATATTTAGAATACCATTCAGAAACTCTTTTTATTCCTTTATTCCCTCACTCCCACCTCCCCACATGCCAGGACTTTTGTTCCTTTTCCACTGGTATGTTGGGGGCACTGGGCTGGACAGCTAGCCAAAGACCCCCTGGACTGACCACTTAGTCCAGGGGACTAGATCTCCCCATGCCAGAATGGCCTTCACAGCCTCCTGGTAACCTGGGCCCTTGGGGGAGAAAAGTGGAGGCAAACTCCTCCCCTTTGCATTTTCAAACCGGATAGGGAGGCTGCAGTTGGACTCAGGAGATCCCACATGCCAGGACTTCGTCTCTTCCACTGGTATGTTGGGGGCACTGGACTGAACAGCTAGCTAAAGACCCCCTAGACTTGACCACTTAGTCCAGGGGACTAGATCCCCCCATGACCAGAATGGCCTTCAGGGCCACACCTGGTAACCTGGGCCCCAGGGGGAAGGAAGTTTAGGAAAACTCCTCCCCTATGCATACACAAACTGCAGAGACAAGAGCTGGGCTCAGAGACCCCACATGCCAGGACTTCTGTTCCTCTTCCACTGGTATGTTGGGGGTACTGGCAGAAAATTCCCATATACATAGTAGGCCCCCTGCAGGGGTGTCTTTTCTTACTGATATTCATTTTCAAAAACACATGGCGCAAATACCCTTTTTAACATCATCCAAAAATATTCTTATTCTTAAGTTATGTTTTGTATATGCAGAATGTCCATTTTGTATTCTGCCCTTTCGCACACCCCTACAAAGCTCATTTTTACTCCCTAATTCTCTCACCCCCAACCCATCAGTACCCCACATTACTTTTTTTAACTTCAGTACTGCACAATCCTAATCACAGATCAAAGCTGTGCATTGGATCTAACAACCCCCAACTATTTCAAAAGACATAAAATGGACATGTATGTCTTTTGAATATTTTATGTGTTTTTTCTTTGACAGCTATATCTCTTACTAAATATTCTCTTCTACAGTGACGATTCTACCCACTTTTTATCTTTTCTTCTCTTTGTGAGCTGTTCAGTAAGGAATTTTGGTGAAAGAGTCCCTCAGTTTAATGCTTATGATTGAACCATGTCATGGGTATTGTTGGACTTGCTCTTATGGCCCCTATATGCTCTGATAACGCCACGTGGCATTGTTCCTTGTTTGCATAGGCACATTAAAATGGGAAAATACTATACATACAAATAAGTTCTTATCTATTAGAACACCCAAATCTTGTAGTGCAATGGGACCTTACACCCTGAACATTGACATAATGATCTGGCACAGGCCTCAGAAGAATGGGCATTCTCCATTCACCCCTGAACCAGGGAAGCTATCTATGAAATATCCAAGGTTTTTTACAACATCACCTGGAAGCAATCCTCTACCAGGGAAGACCCTACCGCTGCTCTGACATCGACCTGCTCAAAAGAGACTTACCTTAACACTAAGAAGACTTGACAACAACGACCTGCTTACAGGATGTGGCTCTCTGCATTGCCCTTTAATTGTGAGGTGAAACTAGAGGACGATCCACATCCTGACTTCAATGTAGGATATAAAGATTCCAGGATCTTTAAAACAGAAACATGATACCAACAACAGAGACTGTGTGAAAAATAAAAGTGTGTTGGCACTACAGACAATGACTTGGATTGGACAAACTAGTTTGCCTGGAGCCTAGAGTTGGTCTTATGCCAGAACACTTCAAGGGAAATGTCTCCTTGTATTTAGTCCAAGGCTTTTTCTTTTTATGTCCCTCATATTTTGGTGGGCCTACACAAACAATAATTGCCACTCTAACACCATTTTTACTGTGCTCCTTTGACTCTAATCCTTAAAAAAACAAAACCACTTAAACTTTTGAGGTTAACTTAAACAAATATGCGTGAGCATAGAAATGTAAAAAAATACTATGCCTTTAATGTTTAAGGACTTACATAAGTTTTATGGCTTTAGATTGCTTTGTGTGCTGCTAAAAAATATTATAATGTATCACAATCTGGGGACTTGAGGGACAAAGTAATTGTACATGGCTTCTGTTTTATTTTTCTTAATGTTCTTTGGCCGAAAGTTCAAAGTTAAGATATCAGCAAGGGGACTTATTCTGAAATTTCTGTTTATGGGTGATTGTTCTTCCAGTGTAACTTTACCTTGTCCTCTTTCTTTGCATATTTGTTCTCATAATTAAAAATTAAAAAAAGGGGGCCGGAGAGATAGCATGGAGGTACGGTGTTTACCTTGCATGCAGAAGGATGGTGGTTCGAATCTCAGCATCCCATGTGGTCCCCCGAGCCTGCCAGGAGCAATTTCTGAGCATAGAGCCAGGAGTAACCCCTGAGCGCTGCCAGGTGTGACTCAAAACAAAACAAAAAACAAAACAAAAAAAAAGGGAAAAAATGGCCTACTATAAAAACAACAGTCAAGAGAATGTCAGATTCCCGGTGAATATCACAGAACACAAGAAATTATTCTTTCTTTCCCTTTTATTTTAGCAGGGGGCACATCTGGCAGCACTTAGGGGTTACTCCTTGCTCTGCACTCAGAAATCACTCCTGGCTCAGGGGACCACCATATGGGACATGAGGATCAAATATGCATCAGCCCTGGGCCAGCCCATGCAAGGCAAATGACCTACCGCTGTGCATCCACTCTAGTCCCAGAAATTTTATTTCTAAATTACAAGAGAAAATAACATTTATTCTCGATTCAAATTTCAACTGTACAAAAAGTCAAAAAAGTAATATAAAAATTACAAGATGTCTATTTATAATTGTACTATCTGTAGACACAGAACTGCGAGGTCAAGTCTAAAGGAAGGATTTAAAGAAAAATTAAATGGCATTCTTTTGCTTTACATTATGCCATAAATAAGAGTAATAAAATATGGTACTGGAATAAAGATAAAGCAATGAAACAGAATTAAGAACTCACAGATAAACCCTGAGATTTATGGACAGTTAATATATGATGAAGGAGTTGGGTATAGAAAGTGGGGCAATAAAAAAAATACAAAATAAATTTTATTGGGAAAAAGACAGTCAGTGTATGAGAATATGAAACTGGAGGTGTAATTTTAACCATTCACAAAAGTTGATTCAAAGTTGACTACAACTATCAAAATGATAATGGAATCATTGATGCTGCTCAGTCATCAAATAGATTGAGAAATAAAGGAAAACCTTCTAGGATATGACTGTTAGAAGGATCTTTAATGATTTGACTCACTGGGAAAGATAACAAAAACTAAAATAAACAAACTGGATTACACCAAATAAAATTATTTTGCAAGGTAAAAGAAACTTTGGCTTAAATGAAAAAAGAAACCTTACTGAATAAGAGAAAAACGTTTGTACACAGAACATCGAATGAAGGACCACTTCAAGGTATCTAAAGCACCCTCAAAGATCAAGAACAAAAGAAAACAATAATTCCACCAAAAATAGGGAGATGAGAGGAACAGTTACTTCTCCATAGAAGACATAGGGATGGCCAAAAAACATATGAAAAGGTTCTCATTGTCACTTATTATTGGGATGCAAGTCAAAACAACAATCAGATATTATCTCAGACTAGTGAGAATGACAAGTATAAAATGACTGAAAACAACCAATGTGATTTGTGATGTAGTGAAGTAGAAACCTTCCTTCACTGTAGCTGAGAAAGTCATCTAGTTTAGTCTCTATGGAAAAAAGCTTGCAGATGATTCCAAAAACAAAAAAATAGAACTTCCATACCATCTATAGATACCTACCCCAACCCCGAAAAATGTCATAATATTAATTCAAAAAGATAGATGCACAGTTCTGCTTCTTTTAGCATTTAGTAATATATCTAGGATATGGAAACAACCTAAGTGTCCAAAGTCAGATGATTGGAGAAAGTTGCTATATATTTATAGGGGGAAAACTATGGCGCTATAAGAAAAGGTGAAATCTTGTAGTTTGCTGAACTTGAAAGGAAGTGAAGGGTATTGTGTTAAGCGAAATAAGTAACAAGGAGAAGAATAAATGTTGAAGGATGATCTTACTTGTCTGTGAAGTAGAAAGAGACAAATCAAGACAATAGAGTTATTAAATAAAAACAAACCCTTGGTCTTAGATCAAAAATTTCTTACCAAATAGTAAGAGGAGAAAAGGGGAAATATAAAAAGACTTAAATAAAAGTGACTTCAGAATATGAATAGTATATTTATAAGAGAATATTATATAGTATATAAACTATATTCATAATAATTTGGATTTAAAATTCAAGACAATAGCATTGATTATTGTGGGTACTTTGAGGAGGAAGCTCATGAATAAAACTCTAAAATCAAAAATATTCTAACAACTGTGGCCAGGGAGAAATCTTTTTTTGTTTGTTTGTTTTTGAGCCACACCCGGTAATGCTCAGGGGTTACTCCTGGCTATGCGCTCAGAAGTTGCTCCTGGCTTGGGGGACCATATGGGAAACTGGGGGATCGAACCGCGGTCAGTCCAAGGCTAGAGCAGGCAAGGCAGGCACCTTACCGCTAGCGCCACCACCCGGCCCCGGGAGAAATCTTTTTGGTTGTTTATTTGTTTATATTTTGTTTTGGGGGTACACCAGCAGTGCTATGGGCTCTCTAGTCAGGAATCACTTCTGGCAGGCTTGCTGTAATTGAACTTGATCAGTTACATGCAAAGCAGTTCTTTACCCACTGTGCTATTGCTCTGGTCCTCAGAAGAAACCTTAAATGGTAGACCACTGCCTCGCATGTTCAAGGCTCTAAGTTTAATCGCTGGCACTGTATGTTCCTATGAGCATCACGAGGTATATCAAAGGTGTGGGTTGAGCTCTTAGCTCCAGGATCTCAGAATTAGTGGAATGTATTAATATAATAGCTATCATTTTATTACATGGCATAATAGAATGCGATAGTAATGTGGCCTTTATTTTTTTATAAAAGAAAAAAATAAATATATTTTAACCATTTCAATGGGTTCTCCAAAACTGTATTGAGGGATATTTATGGGCCACTATCTCAGCTGATAAGAACTGGGATGCACTGCTCTTTGGCCCTACACTCCTAGGGATTGCCTACATGGTCCCAGAGGAACACCAGCAATTCTTGTGGTGCAAGGAATCAAACTGGGTTTGGTCAGAGGCAAGGCAAGTGTTTAAACTCAGGGGATATGCAAAAACTGAGTGACAACAGACTTTATTAGCAAGCTACATTTAATTATATACGTAAAAAAAAGTAAAGTCACAATGAAATGGATATGCAAGTGTAGCTTTCCAATGAATAAAGATAAAAACAGAGCAAATAAATAGTGAACAGAATAGTAGAAAGGAAGAGGTAAAAAAACATCCAACAATGGAAAAGCAGAGAAAATTGAAGATACCTGAAAGAAAAGAAGGCCTAAGCCTACCATCTTTGATAAAGAGTCAATGTGAACAGAGAGTCTCAGAGTATACAAAGAAATAAGCAAATAGTGGTTGTTTACAAAAGCCCCGACTATAGCAGAAGCAAAAGTAAACAAAGATGTTGAAAGGAAAAAATGTGGAAGACATGTCAAATATAAAGAAGAAAGGAGGAATATGATCAAATTAAAAATAAAATAGTATTCAAAGAACCCAGAGATATTTTATATCTCGCTAAGTTAAAAAGTATACAAATGGATAATAGTGATTTCAAGTGAAAGGCATCCAAATAAAGCTTAAGATAGATGCAAAGCAAAATTTGATAGAAACACAAAAGCAGCAAACCTGTAATCAAGGCATTTATCTTTCAGATACTGACATATCAAGTGCACAAGAGATCAAGGCCGTGGTAGGTTTGAGCAACATGAATGAACAAATTTGATGTAGCAGATTTGTATAGAATTTTACAGCCCAAATCAGAGAATGTACATTCTTTTTCAAACACACAAAGACCATTTACAAAGACTCTCCTAGACATAAAAGACATCTCAACAAATCCCACACTGTTAGTACCATAATAGGCACATTCACATACAATAAAACTAGAAATTAACATGAAGACAGCCTCTTTCCTCCCATCTCTACATATCTGGGAAGTTTTTCCCCATGAAAATAATGAGTTAGCAGGAAAACAAAAATGGAAATTACAAAATTATAATGGGGAAAAGACTTTATTTCAAAACCAGTGGGATAAAGGCAAAGTGGTTCTCAGAAAAGAACTAAAATAAAAATTTTAGGAAGAAGTTAAATAAATGGTTTTTACAAAATCTTCTAGCAAATGAAGAACAAAACCAGCCCAAAACAAGCAATGGGAGGAAAAAAAGAAAACTCTATCAAATACTAGGCATATGTGGAATTAAATAAAATTAAATAAAAGAATAGAATTTAGAAGTTACCTTCACAAGAATTGCAATTTGCCTATAGATATATATATAGTGATAGAATTATTGTGATATGTACAATTCAATATTGAATATTTATGTATATACTTCAACCTAAGATATTGTATTGACACACTATAAACACAATGCCAAATGTTCAATCATATCACTATCATTAAATATCCTTTATATTTTCCTTACTATATGACAAATTAAAAAAAGTATTCACTATCCACTATGTTTTTTTAATGGATCTGTCAGGAATAGTTGAGAGGTGATGTAGCTTAAGCTCAGCTGGAAGAACTGTAGACACATAACTTTAGGACTGAAGGTTCTGGAAGAAAAGGATAGTACAGAGAATAAGAAGAGAACAGTACATGATTGTTCTTACAAATATGGCAACTTTCGCTGAATTTTCTAATTAAAACTATTATAATGAATAGAATGAATGAACCACTTATACTTCTGTATGATTCTTAATTAACCAGGTTAAATTTTAATTTTCTTTGCCTTAAAATTGTCCATTATCTCAACAGATTTCTCAAGTTTCCAGTTGAATTGAATGCCTTAAAAATGTACTCAGTTTTCTTATTAGCTGGGTACATTAATTTTTCATTTTCTCTTTCTTTTTTGGTAGTTGGGGCCAATGTTTTTTCTCTTCTTCCTTTTTTTTTCTTATCCTTTTTATCGCAAACGACAACAGAATAGACAATCTACAACAAGCTGTAAAGTGGAGACCAGTTGCACTAGTATTCTGGGGGGGAAAGGGAGGAAGATATGAAATGCGTGCTGGAAATGGGGGTGGAAGGAGGACAGAACTGGGGGTGGGAGTGCCCCTCATTCGTTGTCACTATAATACCATAAATAATTCTGTGAAAAGGGGCCAGTGAGGTGGCGCTAGAGGTAAGGTGTCTGCCTTGCAAGCGCTAACCAAGGAAGGACCGCGGTTCGATCCCCCAGCGTCCCATATGATCCCCCCAAGCCAGGGGCAATTTCTGAGCACTTAGCCAGGAGTAACCCCTGAGCATAAAACGGCATGGCCCAAAAAAAACAAACCAAAAAAAAAAATTCTGTGAAAAAAAAATAACTGTAGTAGAATACCTGTCTCGAATACAGGCAGGGGATGAGAAGGGGGGAGAGGGGAATGTTACACTGGTGAAGAGGGGTGTTCTGTTTGTGACTGTAACCCAACTATGATCATGTTACTTAAATAAAAAATGTTTTTAAATGAAAACTATTTTAAAAAATGTGCTTAGTTTATCTCCACATACCAGAAAGTAACTCATGTTCTTCCGACTATCCCAATTGCATAGATTAAGGTATTCCTGAATATTGAGTTAATCAATAGGAAGTCACTTTCCATACTGTCAATTTTATCTGTACTACTATGTGACAGCAAGTTTTGATTGAATATAACTACAGTTCTGCTCCCCTGGCACTGGCACTCCATGATATATAGTTTAGATTTGCTGCTATTTTATGATGGTATAGGGACATAAACCATTTACAATATCACTTCAAATGCAGAGGCAGGTAAGAATTTAGGAATATTAAATGTTCAAATGAGAGAGAAATTTTCACAATCACATTAAGGTCAATGATTTTTTTGTTTGTTTGTTTTTGGATCACATCTGGTGTTGCTCAGGAGTTACTCCCGGCTTTGTGCTCAGAAGTCGTTCCTGGTTTGGAGGGGACCATATGGGATACCAGGATTCGAACCATCCTGGATCGGCTGTCTGCAAGGCAAACACCCTACTACTGTCCTTTCTCTCCAGCCCAATGGTTCATGATTTTTTAACTGACATATCATGAGCCAGTTTTATAATTAATATGCAACTATAAATGTATATGCTAAATTATACATACAGGTAGAAATCATTTTCATTTTTATAATGCTTTATTGTCACTCAAAGTCATGTAACATATTGAAGCTCTCAACGACCTGTCATTAGAAATTCCTAATTATGCAGCTTCCTCAAAATTTTTAGTGCATGAGATTTCCCTAAACTATCTCTACAAACTGACTAAAAAGGCTCATATACTACAGTGTGAAATTTTTGTTCGTTTTTAGCAGCATCCAACAATGCTCAAGATTTACTCTTGGTGGGGCCCAGGGTGCCAGAGATCACATCTGTGTTGGCAGTATGCAAGGCAAATGTCCTGCTCACCTTACTGTCTTTTTGGCCTTCATATGAAATTTTGTAACAGATGTCTGGTGTACTATTTGAAAGCAAGAGAAGCTTCCTAAGAAATTCAAGTATTCATCCCTCATTGATATGAATTATTTGCCAGAAATAAGACTTTTTGCATAATATCCCACTAATGTAGATTTCTGACATCACATCTGTCTGGTGTCATGACCTAAGAACATTTTTAGAGAGGCCATATCCAGAGGGACACACATCCTATACTGCTAGGTAATAATTTGGAGCTAGAACCTTGCTAGGCTTGTGTTTTACTACCTGAGCTATCTCCCCAAGCCTATACGAGACCCTGAGGTGAGTTATTAGAAGATGCCAAGAATCAAGTGCTCTAAAATTGCTCAGGATTATTGCTGTTTAAGATTCAAGAACAGGAGTTGATACTTGACAATTGAGCATTCACCCTCAATTGACTGAGCATTATAGTTCTACAAGAAAATCCAGCACTGACATGAGAGTTGTCCATAATCCTCTGACTCTTAGGAAAATGAGTTTCTGCTTCAGCATTTAAAGACATTTGGACAATGTCCAAGAGGTTAAGAACACAGATGATCTACACACATGTTAATTCACAGGCAGTTTCTCAAACAAAGAGCTCAGCACTGTCGACACAAGAACTCCAAGGAAACTTCTGTTTATCTGCCACACTTATTTTTTTTTCAAGCCAATGTGTTGGCAACACATACACTCAGATTATCTTCAGTTAAGACTTAGCATCCATTTTGAATTCACAAGTGTGGCATAGGGACAAGCTACTAATGGAACACCTAAGTTAACTACTTGAAAATGGTTGTTATTTTTTTTAGAAAATGGTCGTGTACATTGTTAAGAAATGTTTTTTCCTCAAATGTGATGCTTCTGTTCTGTTGAATTCTTATGTTATATTATATATTGACCACCTAAGAGCAATTTTACAGAAAGGAAAATGTTGTAAACAAATTTTTCTTTATCTATTATTGTTCTCAACATATTCGAAGAGGTATCTCATATGCATGATCGAACCTAATAAACTATTCTTAAAACTTTTCTTGAATGCTTCCTATGTAGTAGATGATACAACATCAACATTCCAGAAGGATTTCTTTTGACCAAGAGGAGTTGTCATACCTTATAGAATCTGTCTGTACCTTTGTAATAAATAGAATACTTACAAATATGCCATGTTTCTAGTTCTTTAACAAGTCACATAAGTAATTTTATAGACTAGTCAGCATTTTTTGTTTTATACTATAAAAGACCATTACATAACTAACCACTTCATTTATTATCACATGCACACAATTATAGCAGTCAATTGCTTCTTTATAACACATATTTAAGTGGGCTTTGTAAAGGAAAAGAAAATACTATTGCAGAGAAATAAACATTATCGTAGAGAGCAAAGCAAATGTCAATACTATAATAATCATTTTACAGGATAGAAATGCCAATGGTGTTTTCTGTTTAACACCACGATCACCACTAGAATGTGGCACTTTCCATTTAAATTCTTGGACTTTTTTGTTTGTTTCTTTGTTTTGGGGCCACACCCAGTGGCACTCAGGAGTTACTCCTAGCTCTGTGCTCAGAAATCACTCCTGACAGGCTCAGGATGCCGGCAATCAAACCCAGGTCAGTCCTGGGTTGACTGCATGCATAGCAAATGCCCTACTGCTGTGCTATTACTCCGGCCCCCTAGATTTAAATTATTTACATTTAAAATTTTCTTCTTTTAGTTGGACTCAACACATTTCAAGTGCTCAAGAGACCTAACAACTAATGATAGCCATATCATACAGCACAGAACACTGGCTTCCTCACAGATAAGTTTATTGTTGTATAACACTTTTAGTGTTGGGGGGTATGGTTGGTATTTAGGTCACACCTGTGAGTGCTCGGAGGGTTCACCCTTGGCTGTGATCACAGACTGTGTGATGCCAAGGATCAACCCAAGGATCTACTATACATGTAAGACAGTGACTTAACCCTAATGTATCTCGCTAGCAGCCCAAGTACCTGTGTTGTTATCATTATAATTCATTTCATCCACTTGACTGATATTTTCTTGACCCAATGCCTCACCATTTTTCTCCAATTTTGGACTGTAAATGATTTCTGAGAACTGGATTACTTACTATTTTGCCACACTGAAAAAAGGGCCACTTGGAAAGCTTTAAGTGACAGAAAGAAGACAGTAGGGTCGCTCTAGATTCTGCATCCATCTTGCGTTGAAATCTTTTAACCTTCTGGTCCTAACAGGAATAGGGTGGCTGATTGAAATTTAGGGCTCAGATGATCCGATTTTATCTACTGTGACAGTCATGATTGATTTGTAATAGCTGCTTGATTCGGGCCTGTGAGCTCAGAGAGAAAAAGTGGTTTGATGTATTAACGATGACTTATAGGTCAAGAGTTGATGTCATGCTTGCTGAGCGTTTTTCTATCAAGACCAGCTTTAGCTCACAGCTAAAATGCACAGACATCAAGGTATGAAGCATGTGAGGAAGCGAAACCATTTGGAAGCAGGCAAATGGCACAGTAGCTGAGACTCGTTCTTCAGTTTGGGTTCTGTAACCTGAGAAAGTTATCACTATAACACTGGTGACAAAAGGGAAAACTTAAAGTGATTTTTACACATTTCAAACCCTGTGTAACCCACTCCAGAATTAAGAGGGAAATATCTAAGAGGGAAATGTCTGGGTGAAGATGAATGTATATTTGCAAAAGGGCCAGCAGAAAAATTATAAGCTAGTCTTTTAACAAGATCTTTCATGAAGGTTAAAAAAAGTCAACTATCTTGGAACTAGAGCAATTTAGTACAATGGTTAGATTTCTTGCTTTTCACAAGGCTTCTTGAGTTTGATCCCTGGCACACCATATGCCATATGGTCATTCAGACTCCCCAGGAATGAACCCTGAATACAGAGCCAGAAGCAATCTTGGAGTACTACCAGGTACTCCACAGCAAAACAAGGACAAGTCACTTAACTTGCAGTGGCTTAAAAAATGTTCCTGAAAGTCAGTAATGCATGGAAAGATTTCTTTAGAACACAGAATATTGCAGTGGTCCCTAGACTGGGTTAAGAAGCAGAAGCCAGAGCGAGAGCACAGCAGTAGGGTGTTTGCCTTGCATGCAGCCGATCTAGATCTAGGAAGGACCTTGGTTCTATCCCCTGAAGTCCCATATGGTCCCCCAAGCCAGGAGCGATTTCTGAGCACATAGCCAGGAGAAATCTCTGAGCATCACAGTGTGTGGCTCAAAAAAGAAAAAAAAAAAAAAAAAAAGCTTTTTGGTCTTTTGCCAGCATGGAGGTCAAAGGGAAGACGGCTGAAAGGAGTTAAGATGCAGGGTTAGCTAAGAATGGCTGAATGCTTAAAAGGTTATGATATAGGCCACACATGTGGTGGATAGGGTATGAATAAAGTTGATGCTTCCTGAAAAAAAAAGAAAAAAAGAAAAAAAAAGTATACCTTTCCTGTGGTAAACCCCTAGCAGTCCATGACACATATTTATGGTGCAAACTGTTCTGAGAAGAAACGAATGCATTATTTACCCAAATAAAATGTATCTGAAAACACACCTTTTCTCCAATTTTCTATTTGAAAGGATGAATTTTATAAAGTAGATTTCTATGCTGCCCATCAAGGTCTCCTGGTTGAAAAGCATGTTTCAGTCCTGTGAAGTGACATGACAGCACAGAGGTTAAACTGTGGACAACTGTCAGGAAATCATGTTTTCTTTATACATTTTTCACAAAGTTAACTGAAAGTCTGACCTCCTTAGGAAAGAAGACAGTTCAAATTGACTCTTTCCTCTTGATTAGCGTTGGTCCTAGAACACATTGGCTATGTAGTATGCCTGCTGTGCTCTTCTCTGCACACACATAAGCATGTCTCTGATGAATTGTGACTTTTAAATCAGTTAATGTGGCGCTGTTTTCTATTTTCTGGAACAGAGAAGACTTTGTAGCATAAAAATCATAGTTGTATTCAAAGCAATGAATCTCTTAAAGAAAATATTCTCCAAAAACAACACATGTTGGGAGTTTTCCCCCCTCTTATTATGATCAAGAGAGCCACATTTATAGAAAAGAGAGAATGTAGGAACTGGAGTGGTGACACAAGCAGTAGGGTGATTGCCTTCCATGCACTGACCTAGGACAGACCGAGGTTAGATACTCAGGTGTTCCATCTGATCCCCCAAGCCCGGAGTGATTTCTGAGCACATAGCCAGGAGTAACCCCTGAGCATCACTGGGAATGACCTAAAAACAAAACAAAAAAAGAAAAGAAAAGAGAGAATGTAAATTTTCACGTGACAAATTTTTAGAGAACAGGGTTATCTTTTTAGTGCTGAAAGGCCTACATTATTACCCTTTTATAAAAAAAAATTATGATTTGGCATCCCAGTTTATTTGGGCATTCCTTTGGCAGGCTGTCCCAGTTATTTTCTTTTAAAAGGTCATCTTATCAATGCCAAGACTATATCTGATAATCTAAGAATAATTCCCAGGTATTAAGTCATAGCAATGTGACTACTGGGTAACAGCATCTCTCTATGTTTCATTCTTATTTGCATTTTGGGGGGGGGGTTTGGGCCAAACCTTACTCTGCTCAGGGAATATTCATGGTTCTGGGCTCAGGGATCACTCTGATGTCATTTAGCGGGCCACATAGAGTTGTGGGGATCAAACCTAAGTCAGCCATATGCAAGGCAAGCACCCTGCCTATTGTTCTATCTCTTCAGACCCTATGTTTTAAGCATTTACACTAGCTATAAAATAATAGCAGATATAATAAATAACATCACTGCAGATTTTCTGTCAACCAGTAGGGACAAAAATGCATATTTGTTCTTCTGAAATTGCAAAGTGTATTTTTTTTAAACAAAGAAAATAAAAGTTGCTATATCCTGAAACAGAAAAATAGTAAAATTATTTATCAAAAGGGAAATGACTAAAAGAGAAAATTTACGTAAAAGAGATGAGTAAATAAAAAATTACACACACACATATATATCTGCACAATGAAATACTACTAAGCTATAAGGAGAGATAAAACCATAGATGGAATTTATCCCTCATCAGGAAATAAGCCTAAGTGAAATAAGACCTAAATAGAAATAGAAATACTAAATAATCTAATTTATATGCAATACTGAAAGAAACAAAGCTAGAGAATAGACATTGTCCAAGGAGAATACATTCTTAAACTCTGATGACAGAACTGAGGTCACCTGGGACCTAGGATTAAACAGGAAGAATCCTAGGAAATGGGTTGGAAGAAAGTGACACTTCGTGGTGGTTCCTTAATATCAGACTTCTCTCACATATAAACATCTACACTCTTACAATTATTACCTCAAAAAACATTTTGTGGAGCCAGTGAGATACTGCAGGACTTGTGGTACTTGCCTTGCATTTGAGTAACCCTGATTCCATCCCAGGCTGTGAATAGGATATTCTAAATATTTTTATAAAGGTCCAAACACGAGGTGTTTTTTTTTTGAGTATTATTAGCATTGATGCTATTAATAGTATTTCATCAACTACCTAAGACTGTCTGGATTTTCTAGAAGAAAATAATATCTAGCCATAGACCATAAGCTCCTTTTCCTGAAAAAAGAGCATTAGGAAAAAACAGTTGGGAATTGTTCTTTCACTCATTTGTTTATAAAATTCTTGAATGACAAACAGTTGTTTAATTTCCTTAAGACTCTGGATGTGCAATGTACTCTGTTTTAAAATTTTTAGCAAGAAATAAGTTTTGAATACAAGAATATCTATGGTTCAAACACCCATGAACAAGAAATATGGTTAGTTTTTTTGTTGTTGTTGTTGTTGGTATTTTTTGGTTGATTGGTTGGTTGATTTTTGAGTCACATAGGCAGTGCTCAGGGGTTACTCCTGACTCTGTGATCAGATATCACTCCTGGAAAACATGGGGGACCATATGGGATGCTGGGATTGGAACCACCATCCGTCCTGGGTCGGCTGCGTGCAAGTCAAATGCTCTACCGCTATGCTATCTTTCTAGACCTAAAATATGGTTAGTTTTATCAAAATATAGAAATAGTGAATTCACAGACAACCAGTAAGTCACTTAGAAAAAAAAGGAAAAATGTGCTTTAATCAAAAGTGAAGGTTGATGAGCACAGTTTACATTTTATTTATAGAAAGAAATTGTGTTAGCTAGTTTTGAAAGACCTGCTCATTCTGTGATGTGACGAACAAAGAGATAACCACTACAAATGATCCAGAATTTATGGACTATTTAGAAGGAATTGAAGCAAAATGGGACCATTTATTGTTATGTACTTAGCACCATGTAAATTTGCTGTAGAAATACATTAAATATCTTCCTCAGATGAAGACATACTTTAGATTCAGGATTCTTAAAAGTCCAATATTCTTTAACACCTACCATTTTAAAAAGAGATTATGCTAACCTATGTGATAAGGCATCTGAATACAATGATATTAAAAATGTGAAAACACATATTGAGTGTAAGATGTGGGTATGTTCAAACTCAGCATGAACATTTGGATTTATCTGTTCTCCACTCCACTCCACATGAAGAAAATCATGTCATTGTGACACCAGAAAATTAGGGGGTGGGGAATGCTAAGTAACCAAAGAAATATTACAAGGTCTAAAACACTTGCCTGGCATGCAGGCAACATGGCTTAGATTCCCAGCACTATTGAAGGTCTACCACTATAGGTATATACTACTAGAGCACTATAAGTAGTTTCTTATTACCCTGGAATATCCTCAGAATCCCCATCTAGCTTCCTATACATCATGTAAATGTTGAATCCATTGTTCCAATAAGTAAAGAACTCTTTGTGAAAAATTAAATGCTTAAACATCTTTGAGTTATCAATGCCAATATACTTTTATTCTTCAATTAAAAATGTGAGAATTAAAATATTCTCTAATAGTCAAATATTCTCAAATTCCTCATATGATTAGCTCATGGGAACATTGGTTTTATTTTCAGTACTTTATGCTTACAGTGTGTTTGGATGCCATCTCTGGGATTTGCATTTATTCATAAGTGAAATTTGTCTTCAAATTGTCTTCAGTCTAATATCACAAGGATGCTATTTTAGCAAACTGTTACTTCTAATGTTTATTTTTTAAGTAGTTGTACAGGCCAGAGAGATAATACTGACATTAAGGGGGGTTGCCTTGCATGTAGTTTATTCTCAGTACCATATATTATCTCTTAAACACTGCCAGGAGTGTCCCTTGAGCACAGAACTGGGAGATATTCATGAGCATTGCCAGAAGTAGCACCCAAGTCATAGATGAATAAGTTGAATTAAATTAAGTGCCTGTTAGAGTGAGAGATGCAGGTCAGTCCTAGAACTCATGCCTCACATGTTAAGACCTTGGTTTCAAACTTTTGTACAGAAGCCAGAGATACAGTACAGAGACGTAGTAGGACAATTGTCTTGTCAACCCAGATTTAGATCCCAGCACCACATGTGTTCCCAGAGCACTGGTAGAAATGATCTGCGAGCTCAGATCCAGGATTAAATTTAAACACAGCCAGGTACAACCCTAAACCCAAATAATAAAAGCAAAATACACCTCAGCACTCAAAAAATTTACGAAATTATCTCTATAGTACTTCTAGTTATTACTTTCACTTCAAGATAGTATATATCTTATGAGATAATATATGGCATAATAAAGAATCATGTAGATAATCATGGCAAGTGGAGGGAACATTGAATAAAAAGTATAAATATATTGATAGGCCGGAGCAATAGCACAATGGTAAGGCATTTGTCTTGCACCAGCCAACACAAGATGAACCCCGGTTCGAAATTCCAGCATCCCATGTGCTCCCCCAAGCCTGCCAGAATAACCCCTGAGTTCAACCGCTGGTGTGACCCAAAAACCAAAAAAAAAAAAGTATTGAATAAAAAACAAGAACATAAATTTTATCTTAATTTTCACAGTCTATTTTAGAAGCAAATTTTAAATGGATCTGGTCCATGGGGCTCTTGCCTTAAGCGCTCAGCCTAAACAGAGAAATTGATTTGCTACAGTAGACTAACGAACTCCAAGAAGAACCATTATCTCTCACATTTTAACGACAAATAACTCAAAGCTAGAAATTCCAGACTACTTGACCATATTTCTCAATCCACCCTACACAAAAATATGTAGAATATTTCTATATAACAATACAGTATTCTTCATAAACAACATGTTCTTGCTGTAGGACCAATCACTATTAAGACTTAGATGTGACATCACTTCTCTATTATTCCCATGTATGGTTGAAGGGCTACAGTACCCCTGGGTGTCAAATGCTAACATGACCACATTTTGAACTGGAAGGGGAGGCATATACAACCTCATGTCTATTTGATTAGATCCAAGATTTCCCATAAGCCCCGAGTAGATATATCTTTGAGTCACTTTTACCAGGACAAGACTCGTGCTTGTCATGAAGAAGTAAAGACCAAAACCAGGTGTTTTCAGCAACATTGTGGGAGCCAGTTCTTCCCAACAAGTAAGGGAAGAGTAAGGTGTGGAGATGACCGACCATTTGGATACAGGAGCTGAGGGGGATGATGGGTATTCATAGAATAGATTCAGCTGACCAAGTCAAGTAAACAAGCAACATTAGAAATACTTGAGCATAGAAGAAAAGATCCACTTTCAAAAATTGACCAAGAATGGCACTGCAGTCAATTATATGTAGTATAGTTGGAATACACTTTAAATTTGCCCATGACATTGAGTGAATTGAAAATAAACAGACAATGGAGTTTAGAGGCATTCATGAATCCTGTGCCCAAGATAAGAATGTTTGAGAGCACACCTTACCTTCCATGCTTCTGAAATCAAACAACCTACTATCTGGGGATGGTCAAACATCTGGGCAAGACTGAAACATTGAAGTAGCTCCATCATTGTGTTTATGTTCTCCAGATGAGATCTGGGGCTGCTCTGGGCCATCGTACTTCCCTCCATGCCTCTTCATTTTGCTAATCTATTCATACTATCTTTCACTATTGAATGAGGATGATTGACAGATAGGAATAGAGTATTTATTGTGGAAGGGGGGAAAAGCCTCTAATATGGCAAGAAAGAGTACCAATTCCTTATCATTATTTGTGTTAAGTGTGTGTTACTGAGGCTTACCTCATCGGTGTTTAATCGGCTTCCTTCATTCTCTCTCCATGAAGCCAGAGATGTACATATTAAACACAGGAGTTTTTGACAGCTTTCCCTTCCCTCAGGCAAAATTGCTCAACTAATAATAACTAAGATATCTTTTGACAAGTGCAGCTAAGAGCTGGTAAAGCTCAGTCAATCTACATCAGCCTTGTTGGCACTTTCTTTCCATTTCAGACCTGCATTGCCTTGAATGATGGAAACAAAAATGACTGCAAACATTTTAAAATCCAAGAGAGGGAATGGATGAAATTGGGCAGGGATGGGAACAGGGGAGAGGAGGAGCAGGGGGGAAATGCAAAACGGATTTCTATTGATCAGGAAAAAGAAAAGACTTTTCCCAACTATGATTGCAGCTGAAACCCATAAATTAGATGATTGAAGTAATAAGACACATGAAATGGCTTTTAAGTCCACTACCCACCCTGTGTAATAAATTTCGAATGACATCCAGGCTTTTAGTGGAGAGAATGATTTATTGCCATCTGCAAGAAGGAAGCTTTCAAGGATTATCTAAAACACTATTCCAAATTTCACAAAATTAGCGAGGCTTAGAGAGGTTCAGTGACTAACCTGACAAGCTAGCTCAAAAAAATTGTTTTAATGGAGCAAAAAAAATACAGCAAAAGCATGCTCTCACATACCAATACTTAGACATATAATGTCGCCTCAAAATAATCCAATTTTAGAATCAATTAATACCTATTCTTATTTGTTAGAGAAATTCCTGAGGTTTGATTTTGATTATTTACACTATGGGCTATAATTCCCTTCCCCCAAAAAATATTTAGAAGGAAAACCATATATTTGTGAGTCACTTTTAAGCCTGGTATAGACTAAATCCTAAATTGATTTGTCTTTTTTTTTTTTTTTTGCCTCTAGCATGATCCGCCGTTCCTTGATGAACTACCAGAAAAGGAACTATCATTTTTGTCTATCTTTTTCTCTCAGTCATTTTCAAAAGTGTGGTGAGGTTAACTCAGGTAAAATGTAAGATGCATGACTGGCCAAATGAAAGGGTGTGAAAGACAAGAAAAGGGGAAAATAGGAGAAATGCAGCACCTTGACATAGGAAACTTGCGTAAGGGCCTTAAATCTGGTATCTCTGCCTTGAGATGTCCCCTTTGGGGGAGTTTTGTTGATGGTGATGTTCTATTCTGCCCTCGGCCACACCTAACACATGTAGGAAACAGGGGGCTAAAATAAATTTTGTCCCCTCCAGCTCTGCTTCATTCCTTAGCAAGCCAGCAGCCTTAGGGTACACATTCAATCCTGACAGAGATGTAATTGGCATCCATTAATTAATCATTTATTGCACGTCATTGTTTTCATTCTATGACACTATTTTACCACCACATAGATTCCGATTTAATTACCTCGTCTGTCAAGACTACAGTCTAAGAAAGGAAATGTTTTGGATATTAAGAGATTCTCTCTCTTTTTTTTTTACCCCTCTACATTTAATGGAACTATCTTCCAATTTTTTAAATGATTTCTTAATTACTCTAAAATAGAAAAATAGCAAAAAATAAAGTGCCACTTTCCAGTCACAGAATTTATGAATATCTTTCTTAAAATTTCCATATTGCCAACCTAAGATATGTACATCATTTAATTGCTAATAAGGGTAGAACTGATGACTAGAGTTTAATATTGACTTTTTCTCCAAAGCCTACACATCAGATAAATTCTACCATTGATAATTAGCGATTAAAAGGCACAACACTTGATATTCAAGATAACCCATGATGCTGAATAGATCAAGGCATTTTCTCATATTAATCACACACTAAAACATGTTTGTAGATTTGTGAGTAATAGATGATATATATGTATATATATATGTATGTATATATTTACATTACCACTAAATCTGAAATGAAGGAGTCCTTATCTAAAATAATATATACTCTTCAAACAAGTATACTCTTAGTAGGGCAAATGTGAGTGGTATATCTGTCCAGAATGGTTTACAAACCTTGTGATATGAATTTAGACATTATCTAGTGATAACTTTTTCTCCGTTTCTGAATTCATTGGAAGATGAACAACTAGGAAAATCAGAACTCACTACAGATACTCCCCACTTAAAGAACTACCTGTTTAGCACTTACAACCATCTCTTCACTGATGTTTTATTTTATTTTAAATATCCTTTTTCCATCTTGTACACTCTGCAGTACAGTATTGTGGTTTTTGGTGCTTTAATGGACCTACTTTACTAACTTTATGTTCTGTTATCCATTGCAGTACTGTGTGTAAATGACACAACCTATGTAAATTAAAACAAGTGGAAGTTTTCAGTTTGATCTTTCTCATTATTTGACTTATTTAGAATACTGTATTGTCAAGTACTACGCATATACTGTACTACTGTATACAGTACATGCAGTTCCTCACTTAATGACCAATTTGGTTAATGACCAAACAAAACTTGGTCCTTAAGCGAGGAGTATCTGTATTCCACAAATACATTACATATTCTTGAAATTCACTTTTTTAACTACATGCCTATTCTGGAAAACCACTCCCCAAATTTAACAATATGAAAGGGCAACCGTTTATTAGACCATTATCCTAAAAATTTATTTGAAAGTTTTTGGGCCTAGAAAGAGTAAGGAATTAAGAGTAGGTTTTGGAGATAATCAAGACAAAGTCGGAGGAGGGAAAGAGTCATGGTATTAGCAGATAAATGCCTTGCAAGCAATGTACCCAGATTCAATTCCTCATATACCAAACAGTCTTCTAAGCACTGCAAAAGTGACTTCAGAGCACAGATCCAGTAGTACCCCTGAGTCACACTGGGAGTAGTCCAACTCTACCCAATTTCTTCAAGAAAGCTGTTACTCGTGAACCCTCACCAAAGGAGCAGCACATGTATCTATAAGGATGGAAGGATCCTCCCATAGAGTCAGGCAGATCAACTAAACCAACGCCGCCATTTGAGGAACTAAAAGACGGTTGTCTTTTGGATTGGAGTTGAAGGGTCAGGCGAATTAAGAGCAACTCCACAAATCATAGCTGGAATCCTCCTTCCCTTACTAGTAGGTTGCCTGAGTGAACATGACCCTAAATCCAGACTTAGCTTGGGTTGTTGACTATATGTCTGGATGTAGTATTTCTTCCTAGCCTGGGGATATCAACATAGCAGCTGGGGTTCAGAAAAAAAGTCCTCTGAGAAGCATCATCTTATACATAATATTCCAACTGACAGGTTGACATTAAGCAGTCCTATTGGCCCCATCTTACAATTCTTGGGCAGTAATAGTTTTCCAAATTTATATTGATAAGGAGGGAATCACAATGGCCTTGCCAGTTTCAAAGAAAGTTTATGTCGATAAGAGAGGGGTTGATAGGTTACATTTTCCAACTGTTGGCAGTTGTCTCTGGAAAATACAAGTAATTTGTCACACTATCAAAGTGAAGGATAGGGACTGGATGTGACTCAATGATTGTGTATGTTAGTACATTCTGGGTTTTATTTTTCAAGTGAAAAAACAATAACATAAGAAAATAGGCTAGGAAATTAATTCATTGACCATCTTTTATATTTTGTTCATCACTATTAGTCATATAATACTGAGATATCAAGATTATGTTTCAGTTTATACTACATTATATCAAAAAAATCTACTTTTTCTTTGATTTTTCTCAATTGGGTCATGCGAACATGCTCAGAGACTACTATTAAACCTAAACTTTGGGGATCTCTCCCAGTGATACTTACAGGATCTATAATCTTGGTGCTCCCACAAGCAAAGCATGTACTCAACCAAATGAATTATCTCTCTGAAAGTTTTTCATTTCTATCTGTTGGTAAATTTTTATAGAATAAGAACTCTGCTTTTATTTCTTTCCAAAGGCTTACATATGTCAGAGGTAATATATAGCCCAAGTTATTTATTAAAAATATCATCTTTGCTATATACCTTATAACAAAATAGATACTATTCATTCATATGTACTTTATATGTTAATTTCATGACTCTTTCCCTCCTCAGACTGTCTTGATTAGCTCTAAAACTTAGCAATCTCTTGACCCCAGTAATGTTTCAGTAAATATACATGAAATATAATGGATATTTTTCCTTGAGTTGGCCCAGCTAGAGGAAAACCAGTAATAGATGTGTGTTCTTAAAAGCAATTACTATCCTCATAGCCTATATTCACTCTAATAAGAGACAGAACATATGTATTTCCCTTATCTTTTTGCTTTCAAACAAACCACAGACAAAAGACATTGATTGGGGGCTGGAGAGATTGTACCATAGGTAAAGATCTTATCTTACCTGTGGTTGACTCCAATTCAGTCTCAGCACCAGTGTCTTGACCCCAAGCAGTCCCAGGAGTGATCCCTGAACATAAAGCCAGCAATAAATTCTAAACACCACTGGTATGGCCCTAAAATGCCAAAAGAAAAAATATTGACTTAGGAGTGGTTACTGGGTGCTGGGGAAGAAGGTCAACTAGAGAGACAATTATATTCATCTCTCTCAAGAAATAGATACAAGACCTCAGATGTGTTCTCTATTATAAACATACATACAAGTACTTCATACATACACAAAAGATACTGTTATTTTAAGATAGCCAATGTTTTATGATTTAAAACTTTGTGTTTTTACCAAGAAGTTCTAGTACTAACTTGTGCTGTAGTGGTTTGAGGCATCAGTCAACCTTGAATCACCAAAATGTCTCCAGAGATTGGCAGGTACTGCTAGCTGCAAGCTAGAAGCTATTAGCTCTGCCTGCTGACTCCTCTCCCCTTAAGCTGGAGTATCCCACAGGAAGGGGACTGAGTTTAGTTAGAGATAAAAAGCAAAAGCAAGCATTCCAGGATGAAGGACTAAAAGCTCAGGTTCCATACAATCTGAGTCCCTAGACTCCAAATCACTGTGCTATGTTATTCCAAATCACATTTTACCTTGCACAAGGTCAATCCAGGAGTAACCCCTGAGCTCCACTGGATATGGCCCCAGAACAAAACAAACAAACCAAAAAACAAAGGAAAGAACTTTGGTACAACTTCTTTGTGTGAATAGGTTGTCTAATCAGGCACAAAGGACAAAGCTGGTTAAATCAAACTCAGGGCAAGCATTGTAAATTGTCCATGCAGAGGAATCTCTACACCACACACACACACACACACACACACACACGGTAGGTGTTTGCCTTGTATATCATGGCCAACTTGGTTGGCTGATTGCATGATCAACCTAAATTTAATCCTTGGCTTTTCATATGGCCCCCTAAACACCCCCAGAATTTATTCCTGAGCACAGAGCCAGGAGTAAACCCTACACATCACCAAATGTACACTCCCAAATAAATATATTTGTGCTTTGGTTATGAGGCTTTTGAGATTGAGAGTTGGCTGAACACCTGTCGGTTAGCTACTCCATCATCTGTCCATTGAACTTGAACCAATGCAAGTTAAAAAAAAAAAAAACAATAAATGAAACTGGTGTGGGCAATAGTCGTGATGCCAGTGGAAAGAAGAGTTGGATTCAAACCTTACTTTTATTTTTTAATGTTTATTCCTGCTCTCTTACCTCTTCATTCTTCCTTTTGCTGTGATGTTGCTGCAAGAACCAAGGGTGGTGATTGTGCTCCCCCTTGGGTGTGGTGCTCACCAAGAAACACAGTAGTTTGCGATGCTCACAAAGTTGGACAAAGTGCTCAATGAGAGCTCAACAATCTTTAGCTGTAGTGCTTCAGCATGTGCTTGCCAGGGTGTAAAGGTTAAGCTTGTAGAGTTCACTGGGGGGTGAGGGCTTTTGCTATAATGTTCACACACATACTTGCCAATAGCTACATTTACTGGACATGGTACTTTCTTTCACCCTTTGTTCAGTTGCTGTGTTCTACAGGGATCAAACCCTAGTGTTTCTGCCATTTAAAAGGAAATGTGGTCTGATTTAAGGATGGAACATACATGTTAAAGGATTACAGAAGTGCCGGTGCTAGTGCAGAAAATAGGGCACTTACCTTGTATGTGGACATCCTTGGGTTGATCCCTAGCATCATATAGGGTTCCCCAAATCCTGTCAGAAGTGATTCCTAAGTCTAGAGCCAGCAGTAATCCCTGAGCATCATTAGATGTGGTAAGAAATAATAAAAAATGTACAGACATTTTTCAGAATTGTGAGAAAGGGATAAAGAGAGGCAAAATTTCTTTAATGAGAGGGTCTGAGTATTAAGTTTCATTGTGCTTGAAGAGGAACCTGGAGTTAAGTTTAACACCTCTAAATTGGGTGGGTGGGTGGGAGGTCCTAAGAGCAAAGCAGTAGAGTTCTTTGGTTCAGGGATCCATCCCTAGATGATCTCTCTGCAGAACAGAACAGGGCATAACAGGTTCCTGTAAAGAAACTAAAGAGAAGTTCTTCAAGATTTTTGTGTTGCAAGAATGCTGTTATTCTAGTCAAGTTCAAGAAAGGAGGGAGAAGACCCTGGAAGTCACCAATATTGGGTTTCAATTTCAATGTCTCAGTATAGAATTGGGTGAAATTGGATTGCATGCAGTATTTTTAAAAAAATGTGATACTAGGATTGAGTGTGTGTGTGTGAAAGAGAGAGAGAGAGGGAGTGAGTGAGAGAGAGAGTTATTCTAGATGCAATTCTTGAACATGGAAATGGGATACTACCCAGTATGACATCAAAAATTAATAATAATAAAATAAAAATTGACTAAAAGAGAAAAAGCATTTAAGAGTACAATAAATGACTGAGAAAATAAATTTTATTAAGATACAAGAGATGAGTGAGAAATTTTACCTTTTCTCTCTTTCAAGAGCCTTCCTCACCAAATATAGTAGAAACATACTGTAGCAACTAGCATTCTTTCAGTGCTGTCCAAATATGATTGACATTGATGAATATTTTAGTTGGCTATTTTTGCAGTGAATATAGATGAACTTCAAATTTGTAAAAATAAAATAGGGAAAACAGAGCCTAATTAGATGACGAGAAAGATTCCAAAATACATCCCACTCTCCAGCAGTACCTCTTGACTGGTAATTAGGCACATGACTCCAAGCAAATTGAAGTGTTTACATGTTCAAAAACAGAGAAGAAATATGAAAGCCAAAATAGTTCTCCTAAGAAGAGAAGAAGCTGCCCAGTATTTAACAAAGCCTGGCAGCATCAACATTCTAACAGCACTTATTTTTAGTGTGCTTACTAGATGTTTTCACTACTTTCAAAATCTAGATTACACGGAAGCAACTTCTAGAAATGTGTCTTCTGTCTTGAGTCAGTGAAATTGAGCGTTCTGTGAAATGAAGGAAACAAAATTTGTCTCTTTGGAAACAGCGGTCATTTGACTTTTGCATTTCTTGAAGAGGACAGTTCTAGAAGGGGAAAAGCAGCAGGCATAGATCAAAGCACCATTGAAAGCACAGAAAAAGAAAAAAAGACAAGGAATGAGGAGGAGGTGATACTCCATGCTTGGGTTACAGCCACATTTCGATGCTGTCTATGCACCAAATAAATCACTTTAGGGTAGTGCTGAATTATAGTGATGATTGCAAAAGAGAGAGCTATTTGTAGTCTATATGATGGACTAGAATGAAGTATAAATTTCTTCCTCAGAGACTCTAAAAGTGCAAAAAATAAACCACACAAAGCAAAATAAATACATACTCTCTTTTATTAAGGAGACAAATAGCAGGAATCACAGAGAGTTAAGAATACACCACACACACACACACACACACACACACACACACACACACACACACACACATAAGTTCTGAGTTCATCAGCTTGATTTTTATTATTTTGTTCTATCCCCCAACCTTTATGGTCCACTTTATTTCTATTTTTACTGACTTAGATGGTGCTCAGGAGCTGCAAGGCCATTGCCCAGTGACTCTTGGCCAACTAGTTCACAGTTCAATGAAAGGACCCATTGAGTCAGTGCAATTTAGATGCAATGTATTACTCAGCCACCTGGAGATGCTCAATGGATCTAGTGATGTTGAGTTCAGGGATGCTCAGGAAATGATACTGTCAGTCACATGTAAGGTGTGTGCCTATCCTTGTGCTATCTCTCTGGACCATCAGCTGATTTTGAAAGATGCTCATCAGGGCAGATTAATTGGGCTGAAAAGATAGTACAGGAGTGTGGTGATTTCCTTGCAGAAGTCTGACCTGGGTTCTGCCCAGGCACCATACATGATCATCTAAAAAGTTGCAGAGAGAAATCTCTGAGCGCTGAGCCAGCATTAAGCCTTGACTACTTCAGGGTATTGTTCCAAAACAAAACAAAAAAAAAATTAGAGCTGAGGAGGATTGAGCAATAATGCAGCTAGTAGTGTGCTTTCCTTGCACATGGCTGACTTGGGTTGTTCCTGCCATACCATATGATGCTCTGAGTCCACAAAGACTACCTGCGGAGTCTACGCCCTGCTGTGCTTCTTCTAAGGAAACTGAGGATCTGAAGGGAGCCCTGTCCTGTGCTTTTCTGTCTTTTCTGAATTCTTGAAGCTCTCCTCAGAGCCCTGGAAAGCGAACCCCCAGGAACTGCATTCTGAAGCTGCCCAGTGAACAAGTAAGGAAGAAATGGCTGACTGTGGGGATTACAAGGTGGAGTGCTGATTGCTCTACCTGCAAAGTCTCCGCCCTGCTGTGCTTCTTCTGAGGAAACAGAGGACCTGAAGGGAGCCCTGTCCTGTGCTTCTCTGTCTTTTCTGAATCATTGAAGCTCTTCTCAGAGCCCTGGGAAGCAAACCCCCAAAAAACTGCATTCTGAAGCTCCCCAGTGAGTGAGTGAGTAAAAAATGGCTGACTTTACAAGCCCAGAAAGGGGAAGCCGCTGAACTCTGCTGTAACTCAGATGCCAGCACCCCTATCTGCCTGTCTTCTGTGCTGTGCTCCATTTTCGGCCTGACTTCATCCTCTGTGTGGCTAATCTGCGGACAGTTCACCTTCCCTGGAGCCTTCCCTGGAGGTGCGTTTACAAGCCCAGAGAGGGTGGAGCCAGAGGAGCACAGCTGCTCCACTTTGCTTCCCAGCCGTGCACATCATCTAGCCAATGAATACAACCACAACACGTAGAAAAACCCACAATACAAGTGTGACAATGGGGAAACAACTCAGGCCAGTGCCAGATATAGAGAATGATGATGGCATCTCTGATGACTTGAACATGACCAACCAACTAGTCAGTCTCTCAGATAAGGAGATTAGAGTCGCAATATGGAAGATATTCAAAGAACTCACACAAAGTATAGAAGAGAACAATAATAAGAATCAAGAGAATATGAAGATAGAAATCAGAAAACTCCAAACTAAAATTTCAGGTCAAATAACGGGTCTGAAAAGCTCAGTAGATGAATTGAAGAAAAACATGATTGAGCTTTCCCAAGGGTTAACAGCAGCTTAGGATAGAATTAGTACACTGGAAGATGAGATGAATAACAACTTTATACAGCAGAAGAAATTGGAAAAAAGCCTTAAAGCAAGTGATCAAACAATAGAAAAATTACTCAAAGAATGGGAACAGATGAAAATAGAAGTCTATGATAAGCTCAACAGAAACAACTTAAGAATCATTGGAGTCCCAGAGACCCAGGAAGAAAATCTCCAGGAAGAATCAATGGTCAAGAACATCATTAAAGAGAAAATACCAGAGCTAAAGAATATATGCGATCAAATCCTGCATGCCCAAAGAGTACCAACTAAAAGAGACCCCAGAGAAAACTTCCCAAGACACATCCTAGTCACAAAGATGAATCTCACAGATAGAGACAGAATTCTGAAAGCAGCAAGATCGAAAAGAGAAATTACATTCAAGGAACCAACCTTGAGATTTACTGCAGACCTGTCATTGGAAACACTCAAGCCAGAAGGCAGTGGTGGAACATAGTGACAAAACTCAATGAAATAAATGCTTCGCCTAAAATACCGCTCCCAGCAAAACTCACTTTCAGGTTTGAAGGAACAATACATGGTTTCACAGACAAACAACAGCTTAGAAACTTTACAGATGCAAAACCATTCTTAGAAGAAAAACTGAATGGCCTACTTTAAGACAAGACTGACTAACAGACACACCACACTTCAATATAAAGATGGCACTGACTCCCAGGACAATTCTTTCTCTCAATGTCAATAGACTAAATGCACCAGTTAAGAGACACAGAGTGGCTAAATGGATCAAAAAATTCAATCCAACCTTCTGCTGCCTACAAGAAACACACCTGAATAGTCAGAACAAATATAAACTCAAAATAAAAGGCTGAAGGAAAATCATCCAAGCAAACAACACCCATAAAAATGCTGGAGTGGCCATACTAATATCAGATGATGCAAACTTTATACTTAGGAAAGCTGTAAGGGACAAAGATGGACATTTTGTATTAATCAAGGGATACATACAGCAGGAAGAAATCACTCTCCTAAACATATATGCACCGAATGAGGGGCCAGCAAAATATTTAATAAAATTGTTGACAAATCTGAAAAATAATATCAATAACAACACAATAAATGTGGGAGACCTCAACACGGCATTGTCAACACATGACAGGTCAACCAGACTGAAACCAACAAGAATATACTAGATCTGAAAAGAGAAATGAAAGAAAGAGGCCTAGTAGATATATACAGGACACTCCACCCCCAGAAGCCTGGATACACATACTTCTTTAATGTACATGGGACATTCTCCAGGATAGACTACATGCTAGAAGTGTTCAAGGGCCTCCAAGTCCACCCACAGTCATGCTCAAGGGATCATGTGCTATAGAATTCTAATCTTGTCTAAACATACACCCCTGCCCACTGTAGAATCCCCAACCCACTGCATCCCCACCTGCTTCCTTATTTTAAAGTCAAAGATAACTTAGAAAGAAAACCCAGCATGAGTGAAATAAATCAGAGGGAGAGAGACACACAAATAGTCTCACTTTTCTATAGGTTTTAAGAAAAATAAAAGACATTATTGTAATAATGCCCAGGGCCAGAAGGACCAGCTCACGATATGAAGCTCAACTCAAGGAGGGGTGAGGGCATTTAGAACACTAAACAACTACCATGCCAATGTTAATGAGTGAGAGAAGTAGAATGCAGGGGGTGTGGGTGGAGGGATATGGGGTGAAATGGTGAAGGGAATGTTGCACTGGTAAAGAGGGGCGTTCTTTGTGTGATTAAAACCCAACTACAGTCATTATGTACTCATGCTGTTTAAATAAAGATTAAAAAAATGTAAAAAAAAAAAAAAAGGGGGGGGAAATTGGAGAGATAGCCTGGAGGTAGGGTGTTTACCTTGCATGCAGAAGGTCAGTGGTTCGAATCCCGGCATCCCATATGTTCCCCGGAGCCTGCCAGGAGCGATTGTTGAGTGTAGAGGCAGGAGTAACCCCTGAGCACTACCGGGTGTGACCCTAAAACCAAAAAAAAAAAAAATAGATAGATAAATAAAAATGTTAAAAAAAAAATTAAATAGGGGCCGGGTAGGTGGCGCTGGAGGTAAGGTGTCTGCCTTGCAAGCGCTAGCCAAGGAAGGACCGCGGTTCAATCCCCCTGCATCCCATATTGTCCCCCCAAGCCAGGGGCGATTTCTGAGCACATAGCCAGGAGTAACCCCTGAGCGTCAAACGGGTGTGGCCCAAAAAACCAAAAAAAAAAAAAATTAAATAATACACTGACAAAAAATAAATAAAAAAATAAAATTAAAAAAAAAAAAGAAAAGAAAACCCAGCATGTGCTCAGTTACTGTGTATTTCAGCAGCAAATTCTCCAAATGAAGCAAGTCATTCCTTCATCAGTGTCTACAACTACAGTCTACAGAGACAAAATGATCAGTTGAGAAAAAGTTGACCCAAATAATATGGCACATGTGCATAGTTTCAGATTTTACAAGAAAAAGCATCCCATCAAGCTCATAGATCTTGACTTCCCCCATAATTACCCCCTGCATAGAGAAATGGCCAGCCTAGGAGCAACAGAGCATTAATCTCACCATTAAGGCCCTGACATTGCTGAGATCTTTACCACCGGTGAGTAGCAATTATTTTGGCAGTAGAAGTCTATGTACTGAGGATTGATTCTCCAGCGCATATGAATATCCCCTATTAGCCCCACTTGATAAGTGGGAGCTGGGTTTCTGCTCACCGTGGAGGGCTACAATTGCCCAATCGAAGAGCCTTTCTTCATGCATAAACATCACTCCTGCTATCACTAATGGGGAAGGCTTCTGTGGTGCTGCAGAAAATAGAGCCCCCCGTCTTGTGATAAATCTGTCAAATGTGTCATGCTCTACGGGAAGAGCTTCGCCGTGGCTGATGAAATGAGCAACCCAGTGTACAGTACAATCATGCGTCATAGCATTTCCATGCAGAGAGCTGGGCCAAAGCTCCTGGAGACATGCCGCATTGGAAACAGAAAACACGAGCAGGCAGTAGGCACCCAGGTAGAAAGGTTGATGCCCAAACAACTCCATAGACACTCCTTCCACGACTTGTTCTGACACATGTTCCTAGAATCAAACTGTAGATGTGGACAGGATATGATTGGACGTGACCAGCTGAGAGGAAAACACAGTTTTTCTATAGTCCAGAGGTGGAGGCATGGGCATCTCACCCACTCACGCTGACCTTGAATATTGGGACCATAGGCCATACCATACCTGAAGAAACACTTACATAGCTGGAGCTGGACTCCAAGGCTCTTTGTGTCTCCTTAGATCTGCGCTTCGAAGCTTTTTGTGAATTGTGATAAGCTAAGAATGGGGATAGTGAGGGGGACACAGGTGCTGTTGAAAGATAACTCAACTCAATGGACAAGTGTATATGTTTTTCATGAGGAAATTTCAGATTTCATCCCTGGCACCAAATTATCCCCCCACCCTCAATAAAACCAGGAGAAACACCTCACCTCAGAACTGCCAGGTATGCTTCCTGCCCCAAATGAAAACAAAAACCAATACATGTTTTATGCTTGTCTCTTATTATTCTTGGCACAGCACTATTTTATTTTATTTTATTTGGTTTTGGGGCCATACCTGGAAGTGCTCAGAGGATTACTTCTGGACCATTCCTGGTGGCCCTCAAGGGACCATATGGGCTACCAGAATCAAACCTAGGTAGGGTGTGTGTAAGGAAAATGCCCTACCTGCTGTGCTGTCACTCTGGTTCAAATACAGCACTTTTTAAAAACCTTAGAATTTTTTGAATGATAGGGATGACAGGAGTAGTTTCTAATGGTCATATCAAGGCCCTGTCAGTCATACCTAGTTTTTTGCTAATAAAGTGCCTCAAAAGAAGAGGGTGTCACTGTGGGAGACTTCCAGGATTCAGAAAGTTGGAACTCTCTACCTCACCCTCTCACCTCTGACATCCTAATTACCCTGATGCTAGATTATATGATCACCATGCCTGCAGGGCAAATTATCTAGAGAAGCCCCTAAAAGGCAGATTTGGACCAAAATAAGTGTTGGTAAATCCAGCAAGTGATTGAGAAAGGCACAGCACAGAGGACATGAAGCCCTAAATTTTTTCTATTTGTGCCTTGGGCCTTTTTCCTAGTTGCCTGCCTTCCAACTAACTGCTTCTGAGATGTGTATCATAAGAAAAGTGTTTCCAGACTCTGAAAGTCATCCTAGCAATTAATCAATCCCAATGGGGAAATCATGGGAAACCACGCGTGTACCCCCCACACACCCATTAATAGTTTGTGACTCAGAAGTACAGAAGTCTAGAGTTGATGATTGGCCTCTGAAGTGAGGAATCCTCCCCCCAAGTGAAACCAAGTTCTTATTCTGTGAGGAGTATGTTCATTCCAATCATTCCATATAGTGAGTGTCAGAATGAAATTAAGTAGTAGGAACACCTGGCTGGTAGACACAAAATACTGGAAAAATGATTCGTGTGGAAAACTCACACATTATGTGTCAGAAATGTTGCGTATCAGAAAAATAACTGTCCTGTTGCACATCATCACACTCACCTCCCTACAAATCCTACCTAAGGTTCATCTGAGTACATACCACTCTGATATTTGCCCTAGGATTTTGATTTAGACTCTGTCTAACCTTTAACCTTGTTTGTCTTTGCCTTATCATGCCCCTTTCTGAGAGTCTAGCTCTCAGAGATATTTAGAAGAGAAAAAAAAACCATCATAGTGACCCAGTCTCCTCACTCTTTGTTATGTATCCCATGGACACACACACACACACACACATACACACACACACACACACACACACACACAAAACACTGATCTGAAAAGACTCATCACAGCTTTGTTCATGGCTCCACTGTTTATAATGGCCAAGTTGACCTGCAAACCAAGTGATCAATGACAAATGAGTAAAGAAGGCATTATGGTGAAAAACAAGTTTTATTTTCTCTCCCCCGCCCTTATATATGCTACAACATGTATAAGACTAAAAGATGTCAGATAAAGTAATATCAGTCAGAAGGAGAAAAGCATTGCAACGATCTCATTCATCTAGAGTTTATAGGGGAAAATAAAGGGAATGGATAATGTCCAATGAAAATAAACCTGCAAATAATAAAACTGACACTGGTACTGGGGAAAGGAGGGGGTGGAGAGGAAAGGGAACTAAGGACAGCAGTAGAGGAAACTGGCGCCTTACTGGTGGGTGTGGTGTAAATAATGTTGGGTGCCTTATTGACACTACAGTGGGGCTAGAGAGAGAACTCATTAAAAAAAAAGCAGGAGCCCAGACTATGCCTCTGTTTGGTCAATGGCACCCCCTGGTCCCCTGAGCTCACCCAGATTGCATTCTAACTCCAAGCTAGGCTTAGCCTCCAGCAACCACCAGCATGACATCCAAACAAAATTTAATTAACTGTAAACATAATTATTAACATTTTGTTACCTCCTATAAACCATGTCACCTCAATAATAATCATCACTACCTCAGAAAAGATAAATGACTGCAGTAATGGCCATTTGTCTCCTTGGTAAGACAACAGCTGTGTTCAAATGGTGTGAATATGACTGGAAGGGCAATGGGAGGCTGAAAGATGGAGCCATGGGCATGTTATAAGGGAGGTTCAGGAGACACAGACAAATACCCCTCAGACAGGCCAAATCTTTATCACAGAAGCCTGGGGTAACAAGCTAGCTAGAATCCCAAATAAGTCTCATGGTCTCAAATACAGTCAGGAATAAATTTATAAAGGCAAAAAAATTCACATCTTACTCAGACAATCGAGACAATGAAGACAATGACTACAAGAGCTGTGATCAGCAAAGCAAGTCACAAAAGCAGAATAAGCTAGTTAATGTTTATATTGGCTTATAGTCATGGAAAACAATAAGTTTTGGGTTATGGGGTACTTTCATGATAGAGACTTACTGATTCTGGAAACTGAACATTTTGTTTATGGGTTGTACTTGTTATTGGGCTACACAGGACCCTTAGGACAATGGAGGAGTCACCTACCTGCTGACAGGCTAGGAGAGGAATAAAGGTATAGTGCCTCATGCCAGGAACCCTAACTCAAGCAAAGAATGTTTCAGTTCTGCTTCAGATATAAACAATATCCAAGAGCTAGATAAAACCCAAGTATTCACTGACAAAGAATAAAGAGTATGTATGTATGTATGTATATGATATAGACATATACATATAACCAATACAACATGAAAGGACTGTTTTTAAAATCAATATAAAATATTAAATCCTGGCATTTGTAACACAGATTGACCTAGAGGATATTATTTTTAGTAAACAAGTCAGACAGATACATACAGACATTGACTGTATAATTTCAGGAGAAGCTTATGGAGAAAATAAACAAATGAACACAATAGAAAGTTAACCCCAATGCCTGGTTAAAGAAGGAAAATGGAAAGGGGTGTGTACAGTGGGTCAAAAAAGTCAATTGAATAGTGAAGAATGGACTTTTCCTAGTGAACTCAGTATAGCATATACATGTCGATCTTCAATATCCAAACATAAATTAATGTCATACAATGTTGTTTCAAAAATCATAAATATCAGGTACTGAGCATTTAATTCAGGTATGTCAGATGACAGGTAAATTGCCATATGTAATGTTTACATAACACACTAAAACTAGGCTATTTGTATTTGTCAAATACCTCACATCTAATAATTGATTAATCTGACCTCAGAGATAATCATTATCTCTCAGGAACTAATCGCTGCATAAGAGTCTAAGAACAGATTCAGTCACTCTACAGGAACCTTGGATGGTTGAACAGTTGAACTAGGAGTTGAACTGGAGTTTGCTTTTTTGTAGTTGTTGAACAAAACTTTATAATGAATGTCTGGAACACTCACTCAATGAAGCAATAGAACTTTTGACTGCCTTAGGTCCTTATACATAGCCATTTTTACAATCTGCCTCCATAGGTAGAAATAAATGATTGTCTAAACATTTCATAACATCCATCTGTCTAAAACACAATGTGCTTTTGTTAATAAAGAATGTAAGAGACACCTAGGGGAAGAAATGATAGTACCGTGGGTAGATGCTTGCCTTGGACATGGCTGACCTGTGTTCAATCTCAGGCACGTTATGTAATCCTTGGAACCCACCAGAAGTAATCCCTGAGAGCAGAGCCAGGAGTAAACCCAAAACATCAGAGAGTATGGCCCCCAAATCAAAACAACAAATAAATAAGACTATTCTCTTATCTGGCCACATAATTTCATAGTATATTACTTTTTATTCTGAAGTGGATTATTACTGAAGCCAATGAGCAATAGAGAACTCCCTGCTTTATATTGGGTCATCATAAACTAAGTGCATCCATTCTATTAAATAGGTTTTAGGGAAATGCCATCTCTGAGATACAACTTAAGGCTCTAATTTCAGCTTTTGTTTGTTTGCTGAAGTTTCTGTTTGATGGCCATATCTAACAGTGCACAGGGAATAGTGCCAGCTTGGTGTCTGGTGTTCTTTCCTGGAAGTGCTCAGGGAACCTTGTGGTGCTGGAAACAAACTCAGGCCTCCTGTGGAAAGCATTAGCCTCATCCCTTTGAGCTATCTTCCCAGGACCTGAATTCACTTTGTATACTAGCAGTGTGATTTTTGGAAGTACTCAACATTTACTTCATTTATAACATTTACTACAAAAATAGCTAAATATGCTGTTTATCAATTTACCCAATAGTCATGGTTTCCAAACATTACTTGCCATAATCTATTGAAATTGTTTTCTAAACTAACGTGTAGCATCCAAAATTATGATATGATAAACCCCACCTACTCCACTGAGTTTCCTATATTATTTTGGTGACAGGGTTATTTTGTGCTCTAAAATAGAGACCCGGATTTTATCTCAGCTAGTATCTACACTAACCAACTAAAAACAAATCCTGGTTAAATTTCTTCCTTTTCTCTAAATGATTTTTTTAAATATCGGCATCCTAAATTTTGAGGTAATGGGGACTTGGGGTCAGACCCAGCAGTACTTAGTGCTTACTCCTCACTTTGACTTAGGGATCACACCTGGCAAGCTTAGGACACCCTATGGAATGGCCTGTCTCAACCTTGGTTGATTGTATGCAAGTCAGATGTCCTAGCTGTTGTAATATCACTTGGGCTCCCCAACATGTTAAATATTTAATGTTTATCTTTATTTTCCTGTGTATTTTTGTGCTAGTGTTATAAAATAGGCCTTTCTCCAGAATAAGGTCAATGGTTAACTAGAAGATAAAAGGATGGATAAATCCATGTTTATAAAATATGCATAAATATATAGTCATGGGTAGAATGAGAAAAATGAGGTTGATGATGCAACATGATTTATTAGCAAGCAATTATTTTCACAGAACAAAACGGTTATTTATTGCTAGAGGTCATTAAAACACTGGCTAGCATTTTTCATAAACACAAAGAAGTGGGTGCGTGTGCCCAAGCTATTAGTTCTTTGGAAAGCAACTTAAAATCAACATAACATCTTAAAATACTAACCATATTTCTTTCTCAAAATTTATTGGAAAACAGTAAATAAAGAACCAGTAACTTTCCTATCCCACCAAGACACTGGTGGTGTCTAATAACCAGTTGGCATATAATATCTATGCATTATCCTTTATACAGGAGACTAAATTGCTTCTGTATTTACAGTCTCATACAGATTATTTAGTCAATAGTAAGCCATACCTGTCATTTCTATTCCTTTTTATTTTCTTAAAGTAAAGGTCAAGTTTTAAAATTAATATGATAGGGCTGGAGGAGTAGTAAAGTGGATAGGGTCTTTCCTTGTACCTAGCTATTCCATTTTAATCCATAGCACTCACCCTATATGGTCTCTAAGATTCAGGAGTGATTCCTGAGCACACAGCTAGGAGTAAGATAAAAGTCTTCTCTGGGAAACTTCCTGACTGTGATCTATACTTCTGTAGGTGGGTAATATCAAACCACTGACTCTGGTGTGATTTTTCCATTAAAGATCATCTTTAATGGTGAATAAAATCATGAAATTAAACAATGCTAAACTCTTCCAACATGGTCACTCTTGAATGCTTCTTACACTTTACTTTTTGAGTTACTTTGAGAATAGTTTTGAAACTAACTGAATGATCATTTTTCTGCAGGATGCCATATGCAATTTTCCACTTCATTACTCATTTCATTCTACCCTCTACCTCTAATGCCATTCCTGTATCAAGTGTGTATTTACCTTTACAAAGAGAAAAATACAGGATTTCAGAACTAAGTAAGAAAAAATATCTTATTTTTTTTTCTACTGACCAAATTAAGTCCCATTTAAATCATTGTCTGCTACATGTCAGGAAGAGTGTACATAGAAACAAATGATGAAAAAGTCAAGGATTGCCAAAATCCAGGGTCAGCTAAGGTGTAGCTTGAAATGTGATAGGTTTGGTTCACTTGTTGTGGCTCTGAATTATTCAGTAGCCCTCTTAGATAAGGAGAAAATGTACAAATACCGAGTTTTTATGTCCAGTTTACTTAATGTCATGAGTTCTGTACAACGCAACAACACTCCATAATGTACATTGGGAAGGAAAAATGTAGATTCTCTTCACTTTCCTCTATAAAACCAAGTTCATATCTTAGAGTAGAGGTGAATTTAATGGCATTGTTCTATTATGATGTTCATTGAGCTTCTGCAACCTTAAGTATGTAATATATGATAATCAATATAATTTTAGTCTATGGATTTCAAAAGTGACCTGAAATTTACTTCTCAAGAATTACAAAAAATTAGGGCCCAAGAGCTAGCACATTTGGAATTGCATTTGCCTTGCATTGGCCTTGGGCTCGACCTGAGTTTGATCCCTGGCCATCTCACATGGTCCCCCGAGCCTGCCAGGAGTAATTTCTGAGCACAGAGACAGGAGTAAACCCTGAGTGCCACCGGGTGTGCCCCCCCCCAAAAAAATTACAAAAGATTCTCTAGTTGTAGCAATATGCCTAAATCTAAGACTTAACCAATGAAAATTCTTAGAAATAGGCTACAAAAGATCAAAAACTTTTCATTACTTAGCTAAATTTCTCGTATTTAGAAAACATTCTAAACCAGGAAGGTAAAGGAATTAATGATCAAAGTGGTGGGACATAGGCACAATTTGGGGTAGGGACTTTAGAGGGGAGAGGGTTCTCTCTTCGATATCTAGGAACTGAAATTTAGAATCTATGTCAGGATTGGAGATTAGAAAACAGTCCTCTATATAAAAAGCAGTATTTGGAGAAATTTTTAACTCATAAAATAAGAAAAAAAAAAGAAAAGAAAAAAAAAAGAAAAGTTAGACGTTCAATTTTGATTTTTTTTCCTAAGTTCCACCCCTTGAGTCCCATGTTTTGGCCCCCTTTATGGCACTTTCACTTAGACTATCTTGGAGATACTCTGGAGACTCCAACTTCTGCCACTTACTGTCAGATGATTTCATAATCTCAAGATTGGCTAATCAAGTTCTTCTAATGCTTCCTCTACCTAAAGATAGCTGGCTTATTTTCAAATCACAGAAGTTTATACTCAGATTTTATCTACTGAGATTGGCCTCTGGATTTAATGTTTGCTGAGGATTCCCCTCACCCCCCTAACAGTGTCTTTCTCTCTTATTCTATTAGGTTTCTTTCTAAGGATTTAACTCCAAATTGAATTATTTATTTAGTTTTATTTTGGGATCACACCCAGTGGTTTTCTGTACTATTCCTATCTCTATATTCAAGGATAAACTCAAAGATGCTCTATGCACCATGAGGTAAAAGGAATTTAACACAGGTCTCCTGCCTTCAAAGCATATCTCAATATATTGAACTATCTCTCCAGTCCTAAATTGTGTCATCTCTAGACTTACACACTTAACCTGCTATATTCTGATTTTCCTGGGAAAGAATAATAAATATGAAGTCAAGGAATATTTGTTCCTCCCTACATCTTTATGAGTAGAAGATTGTGTCATAGTAGTCGGTGCTCACATGTTTGTTGTATGAACGTGTGACTCATATCAGTGTTTCTTTTGAGCTCCAGGATATTCCAAATATGCTACAGGTAAAAACTGTGTAAATAGGGGATTATAGCATGAGACTATCAGACTATAGCATGCAACTTTACAGAGGAAGTGAACAAGGTCAGAAAGGGACCACAGTTGGTCACAAAAAGGTTGAAAAACACTGGCATAGACAATACTGAAAAAAGTAAAAATAATAAGCAAACAAAAAAATAAAACCACCAAAACCAAAAAAAATTACTCTCTTGAAAATGAAAACTCAAAGAATTCTCATGGAAATAATAAACTTTGAGATGTGGTTACAATTAAAACTACCAGACACACACACACACACACACACACACACACACACACACACACACACACACAATCAATCCAACATGTATAAGGCTAAACAAGATTAGAACTACAGGAACTTCAAATGATAATACAATTACAAACTGAATAAAAATTAGTAAAATAATTAAAGGCTTAAGATCCCATTGTCAAGTTGCTTAAGCTGGAAATAAGGTATTTAAAAATGGCCAATTAAGGGGTGGGCAGTTCAGCCTGTAGGGTGCAGGCCTACCATGCACTCAGCTGGGTTCAATTTTCTGCAGCAGATTGTCCCTTCAGCATTGCTGCCAGCATTGCCCAGTTGACTCATTTATCCCTGGCACCATAAGGTCCCAGTTGTATCCTATCCTCAGCCTCTTATATTGAACCAGAAACTTGGTTGGCAAAGAACTATTCATAAAGTTCCTGTGAGCATTGCTTGAGAGGCACCTAATACCAAAAATAAAGAAATAAAATTAAATTAAATAAATATCATACAAATGAAAGTATATTGCTGAACTTTAAAATATAATTTAAAAGCAGTGGACTAGAAATAACCAAGAAAATTTATCATATGAGAAAATTTCACAGAATGAAGGACGGAACATCACAATGAGAGAAAATATTAAAAAGTAATAGTCATAATGGTTCACGTGAGGGATCTAAGAGATAGGACAGTGGGTAGAGCACAAGGCTGACCCAAGTTTAATTTCCGGCACTACATATAGTCTTTTGGGTGGTTGCCAGACCAATCCCTGATCACAAAGCCAGGAGTAATCTCTGAGCACAACTGGATGTGATCCCCAAGCAATAACAGAATAGTTCAAATTAAGAATTCCAATAAAATACTAAAGCAAGTTCCAAAAGAAAATAATAAAGAGAGTTAATATATACATGGATAATGATTAAAAATGGTTTAGAAATGAACAAAGATCCACCAGACTCCCAAAGTAACCTTCTTCACCTCTTCCCCAAACTCTTGGTCCAGCCTATTACCTGTCCTGACATCTGTGTACCCTCTCATTCCAGGTGTGCCATCTGAGGGAGTGACTTGTAGTCCTGGAGCAGAATCTGGATCCCTCAGGCTCCCAAAGAAACCCTCTGCCCCTCACCCTTTCCTAAGATTTAGGCCTAGCCTGTCATCCATCCTGACATCTGTCTTCACTCCCATCCCAGGTGTGTAGAGAAATGGATTTGGGTGGGGAAATACTGGCACATGGGTGGTGATATGGGTGTTCAAGAGCTATTACTGGCTATTAAATGATTTACATTAGTTGTATTAGTTAATATATTTTATACTGTAAAATAAATCCCCATACTGTATCCCCAACCCTGGTCTAAAGTAGGGTGGCATAGAAATTAATAAACAAAGCTAGTCAGGGGAGAATCATGGAGTTGGGTGTTTCTCACCTTATGGTTTCTCTGGCCCACCAAACTGAAACCTCTTTTTATTCTACCAGTTCAAATTCAACCTGGAGTGAGAGGGTCTAGTGACAGACAAAATTATCTATCCACATGGACTTTTACAAGTCAGAGGGTTTGGTGAGAAGAAAGAAGAAGTTGGGGAACCCCTTTGTTTTGGGGTTGTATACAAGCAGATATAAAGAAACCAGGGATGATCTTTGTTTTGGGGTAAAACAATGTGTAAACTAACAGGAAACGTTTTATCCTTTCTGAGGGAGCTCTTTTTTGGCACAAACCACAACTTCTTGCCTTACCCGGATTTGGAAAAGGAAAGACAAAGGCCACTTTAAATTCCTAGTGGCTTACCAACTAGGGAAGGCTTCCCTTTCCTTCAGCACAAGGCAGAAAAGGAAACTGGCAATTTCATCTCCCAGGATTCAACCCATATGACCAATCAGTAGGCCACCCACTAAGGCCACCATCACTAAGCCCATTGGATACAGCCCAAACAGGAAGTGAGAAAAACCCAGAGCAGAGACTCCATCTTTGAAACCTCTGCTGATCTTTGAACAGAGTAATGATTTGTGTTCTCCTTGGCTTGGAGGAAAAAAAAATAATTTTGTTTCAAAGTCCAACTTAAGGTTATAAGAATCTTGTCACATACAGTATAAGAACTCATGTATTGGGAAACTATCCTGCTGACAGTGTGTAGTAACACACTCTTTGAAGAGGCATAATTGCTACTCAAACATATACAGCCCTGTGTGTTATTCCAATAAAATTAATAAATAAACAAAAGCATCAAAGGACAAAAGGCAACAGAAAGAATAATCATCTAGAAAGGAACAAAATGATATAGACAATAGAGAAACAATAAAATGAAAATATTTACAGAAAATAATCACCAAATAAGAACTTGCACACAACTAAGCATTTTTAGAAGTAAGAGAAAAACTATTTTGTCCCCAATAATAATGATATAATAATAAAGCTTTAGAAATTTACCGCTGAACAGATGTTCTCTGAAAGAAGTGCTAAAATCGTATGTAATGAGGGGGAAATGGATGCAAATAGAAGGAAAAAGAATGTGATTTTCTTTGTGTGTGTGTGTGTGTGTGTGTGTGTAAAATTTTGAGGCCACATTTAGCAGTGTTCAATAATTATTTCTGGCACTGCACTCAGAAATTACTCCTGGCAGGCTCAGGGAACTATATGGCATGCTGGGGATTGAACCAGGATCTGCTGTATGCAAGGTAAATGCCCTATAATGGTCCTATTGCTCTGGCCCCCTAAGAATGTAAAGTTAATAGCAAACAATAAGCAACCATTGGCTACATAAATTAATGATAATCGGTATATGATAAAGACAACGTAGAAATAAACATAAAAAAATACCCACAGGTGGAGGAGAAAATAATCTGCAAACCAGGAAGGGTCCTTTCTCTTACTGTTTAGAAGATATTAGCCATAACACACATCTTTAGGTTAATAATTATTTATTCCCTTTTTTGTTGTTGGTTTTTTGGGGGGCAGGACTATACCCAGCAGTGCTCAGGGTTTATTCCTGGCTCTGCACTCCTGGCAGGATTTGGAAACCCATATGAGGTTCTGGAAATCAAACCCAGAACAGGCATGTGCAAGGCCTTACTCACTGTACTATATCTTTGTCCCCTTATTCACATTTTAAGTAGCTCTAACACGTTTGATTTTTGAAAATCAGGGGAAATGATTTTATATGCAATCTTTTTTTTTTTAATTTTTAATTTTAATTATGGAACAAAGATGCAAAGAGAGAGGACAAGGTAAAGTTACAGTGGAAGGACAATCACCCATAAACAGAATTCTCAGTAGTCCTATTGCTGATATATTAACTTTGAACTTTCAGCCAAAGAACATTAAGAAAAATAAGACAGAACCCATGTAACAATTACTTTGTCCCTCAAGTCCCCAGATTGTAATACATAATATTTCTTAGCAGCACACAAAGCATCTAAAGCCATAAAACTTGTGTAACTCCTTAAACATTGAAGGCAAAGTACTTTTTTACATTTCCATGCACATGCATATTAGTTTAAGTTAACCTCAAAAGTTTAAGTGGGTTGTTTTTCTTAAGGATTAGAGTCAAAGGAGCCCAGTAAAAACGGTGTTAGAGTGACAATTATTGTTTGCATAGGCCCACCAAAATATGAGGGACATGGAAAGGAAAAGCCTTGACCTAAATACAAGGAGACCCTACCCCTGAAGTTTCCTGGCATAAGACCAACTCTAGACTTTAGGCAAACTAGTTTGTCCAATCCAAGTCATTGTCTGTAGTGCCAATACACTTTTATTTTTCACACAGTCTCTGTTGTTGGTATCATGTTTAAGCAACCTTTAACATATAAAATATAAACTTGGAGAAAATGGAAGAAAAGTAGCCAAGACTATTATAATAAATAGCATACAAATCAGTAACAGGGAAATGCCAAGTTGGACAGGAAATAAATCCCTGGAAAAAAAAACACAGCAATTCACAGATCTTAATTTTACAAATGAAATCAGGCATATATGGTTAATTTAAGCCCGAGCACTGTGGATACCCAGTGCCAAGCCCCATACCTGCATTTGCTAACTTTCTACCTGCCCAAAGGACCAACCAAGATAGCTGAAGTAGTTCCCTGACAGTGTAATCTGGGTAGGGTGGCAGCAAACACCAATTCCAGCCTTCCCAGTACCTCACGGTAACTGAACCCTGCCATCTACTCTAGTTATTTGCTGATTTGCAAAATAACTCCATTGTCATTTCTCCTATCTCACTTCCACTTTTGCTCATTTACACTTCTTGCCATCACTTCCTATGATAGGAGTATAACATAAGCCATGACACTTGAGCAATGGAAGTTGTAACTAAGACACCTGAGCAATGGAAGTTGTAACTAAGTCCCTGGACAGCTGAGTAATTGGAGAAGAAAAACACCTCAGTTGTTTAATCATTAAACACGTAACATTATTCTCCTGGGCCAAGTCGGTGTGTTGAGCCTATTTGTGCGTTCTCACTCAATCCCTTTCTTCATCAACATAACTTCATGTTGATTGCTTGTTTGCAGAACAGAACGACCAGTACAAGATGATTCATGTTTGTTTCTGCAGCAAAAGAAACCATCAGTTGACCACTATTTGATGAATAGCACATCCCATGTTGCATCAAAGTCAACTTCTAAGATTAAGCAAAGCTGGGAGAAAATCATAGAATTTCCCCCTTCAAACTCATCTTCATGTCTATATAAATGCAACTCTGTGGGCTAGAGGAAGATTTGTGATATGGCCCGAAATTTTAGTGGTCACCAACATCATAATAACATAATTGTGTCTACTCTGGACCCTCGTGTCTTGCTGTCTTGCTTTTTACTATGGATATCTACAATCTGGCATGAATTCAGATTGGAGTTTAGTAACACCAGTTACTCCCCAAATCTGAGTTCCAGCATCTGTTTTGGAGGCAATAAGGTGGAAATGTCATCAAAAATGACAGTGCTGTAAATTACAACATTGATCTTGAAGCGTAAATTTTTGAAAAATGGAAGAGAGTTTATGAGATAAATACTAAACAAAAGGCCAAGTCAGTGATGAAGATGGATGGATGACAGATGGTAACATACAAGTCACTACCGAATTACTATCAACGTATGACATTTATTCAGTTATATTTTATCCTTCAGGAGGGAGCTTGGTTTTAAAACTATGATTTACTAGTACAATGGAATATTATAGAATATTATGGGACTGTTTAAATAGATGAATCTATAAATCACCTAATAAAACTCTAAAATATGCTTTCTTGAAAAAAAGTAACTTGCAAAGGAAAATTTTAAAAGCATGCATTTTTAAATAACTTTATCAAAAATATTACATGTACAAGTATTCCTGAGACTCTTATGAACTAAAAATGTATAAAGAGAATGCTAACAATACCAAATTCTGGTCACAGGATCACTTTCATTACTGGTGGGAAAATGAAATAGTAGAATCATTTTGGAAGACAATTTGACAGCTTGCTATAAAGTGAAATAAAACAGCAGTTTTATTTATAATTGACTAAACTTCAAAGCAACCAAGATGTCCATCAACCTCTGATAGAATAAAAAACGGTGGCCTTAGAGACAATAGAGGACTACTCAAAACTCTAAAGAAATGAGTTACCAAGCTAGAAAAGAAACTAGGAAAATCTTTGATGCATTTTACTAAGTGAATGAAACCAAACTGAAATATATATATATTTATATATATATGATATATATCATATGATTCCAACTGTTGTAGCCCAAGTGAAAAAAGTAGGCATCTCTGTATATACCATTTGGCTGGTGCATGTACAGAGTCAATTTGATTGGTGTTTAGCTATATGTTCTGGTTGTTTATTTTATGTAACAAATCAATCCTATTGGTTTCACCTTTCTTTAATACAGGATAGAATCAATCGAACATCAGGGCAGGGATACATCACAGTATATATGTCCAGGTTATGAGCTGCTAGCAGTTGTAGTTCTGGAAGAGAAAAAAAATGATCAGAGAAGTTGGTGTGAGGAGAGAAAAGCTGCTGTGGGAAGTTATTGCTGAAAGGGATCTGCTGGGATCTTCATTCTAGGCTGTCAAAGATTGTTGCTGACCTCCTGTGAGTTGCATATAAACAGCAATCAGTGGGGCCGGAGCCAGGGCACATCTGTAGGGAATTTGCCTTGCACACCGCTGACCCAGGACGGACCACAGTTCAATCCCCTGGCATCCCATATGGTTCCCCCAAGCCAGGAACGATTTCTGAGCGCATAGCCAGGAGTAACCCCTCAGCATCACCAGGTGTGCCCCCCAAAAAAGTGTTATTCTGGCTATTGTTATTGATAATAAACATTGTTATGCCTGCGTGAGAATTATAGACAATCTCACTACCTTCTCAATTTTGTTGTGTTTAGTTTAGTTCAGTTTAGGAGGTTTGGTTGTTTATTGTAAGGTCAGGGATCAAGTCCAGGGCTTCACTGATGCCTCTGAACTACATCCTACCCCCTTAACTGTGCAGTAAGTAGAAACTTGTCTTACCAAATCTGTAAGTAGAAAATTGTCTTACCAAATCTTTTCGTTTTGGAAGGGGCTTGGGGTCACACACAGCAGTTCTTAGCTTTACTCCTGGCTCTGTGCTTAAGGGTCATCACTCCTGTAGGTGCTGATGATTAAACTAGGATCAGCTTCAGGCAAGGTAAGCCCTTAACCCTATACTATGGCTCTGATCTCTACCTCCAAATTCCACTTTTGTTGTTTTAGTCATCACACCTAAGGGTACTCCAGGTTTACTCGAGGGATACTCCCAACTTTGCTGGTGGGGCAACTAAGAAATGTCAGGGATCACACCAACATGGCCATGTGCAAAGCAAATTTATTTACCCCACTACTATCTCTTTAACTCAAGTTTTAAGTCTTTTTGAAGAAAAAAAAACACAACAATCAAAACATGGGGAAAAGAAACACCAGTTTCTAAGAGTCAACCTATAAAGAGGCAAAGAGTAAATGACAATAATAATTTGGAAATGTCAGTTGAGATGTACTTTTATAAAGAAGGCGAAAGAAAATCCAATGACAGGAAGGGAAAGAGAAGAACATTGGAAATATATCTAAGTACAGATTAATATTCAGAGACATGGTTTTCATTTTGCCTTATGTGTACAAAGCCTTAAATAAAGAAATGAGGTTAAAACTGAAAAGTTATGAGCTAGAGAGATAGTATGGAGGTAGGGCGTTTGCCTTTCATGCAGAAGGATGGTGGTTTGAATCCCGGCACCCCATACGGTTCTCCGAGCCTACCAGGAGTGATTTCTGAGCATAGAGCCAGGAGTAACCCGTGAGGGAGCGCTGCCAGGTGTGACACCCCCCCAAAAAAACTGAAAAATTAAAAAAATGAAGATTTTGATCATATGTGGAGTAATTATTAAGGCCTTTTTAACTTGGTTTATATATTTTATGTGCTAGAATTGTTTTAATAATTTTAAAACTATTTCTTTATAGAAACGTATCATAAATGCTTTAAACATTGCCAAAATTACTAAGACACACATGTATTTTTCCAAATAGCTTCATGAAACAATGATACTTAACAGGCATCTTCTAGAAAATAAACTTTTACAGCCTGATGACTACTCCCTGCTTAAAAATAAGCATGAAACACATTATTCTTGATACATGTTGTTCAGAATTGGAGAAGAAAATAGATTGAGGTGAAAAACTCTATCAGTAAACACATCTCTTTAGTGTTCTCACATCTAAAAAATTTGGGGGTTGATGCCATTGTTCTTTTAGGTAAATATCAGATTAATATTCAGAGACATTGTTTATTTTGCCATACGGAGCAGAACCTTAGAGTTTAAAATGAGTTTAAAACCAAAGACTTTAAAATATGAAAATTTTAATAATAGGTCCTTGCGTTAATACTACTCCTAATACTTAGCATTCATAACAACCTATCAAAGCAGCACCCAGGAAATGACATTCTTCCATGCCTAGCAGGATACCATGCGTTATTTAGCTTCTGAGAATTCCTTAAGCTTCTTTTCACAAAAGTTTTCCCCTCTTCTTCTTGACAGTGATAGAACTTTTATTTCTTCCACTGTCTTCACAGAGCTCTTGATAGGAAAGCTGAGCTTCCCAGACAACTGTTATTTGGAGTGAAAAGCTGCCCGGGTCTTGTCAGCCTCCGTCTTACACTATTTAATTTTCACTCTGGGGTTCACAAAATGGCCATTTCTGTAATGCATTCCATGTTTCCGGACAGAGAAGATTGCTAGCACAGTAAATATCCATCTAGCCCCCTTCTTTCTCATCAACAAAACATGTCGTTTGTAGTACCCACACATCAACAGAATTTCCTCAAGCCTGCCACTATTGCGTTTTCATAATTATATTTTATAATCCTCCTTTACACACGAGAGCTCAATTCACTTCCTCCTACAATGCATTAGCATCCTCTTCAAATCCATTAGTGGTATCACAAGCTCCACAGCATCATTCCCTCTTCAAAATATTTTATTATTAAGTTACTGTACTGTGAGCTGGGAGCCTATGAATATTTAAGCAAGGCATTGTATGTTTATGTATACTCTGCCGAGACAAAAAAAAATCTTATTTGCCCTAATATTTTGGCAGTAGTTTAAAAGTAGTTATTAAAAGAAAGGCGAGAGATGTTTGCTTAACTTAAAAATGATTGCTATAAGTAATAAAGAGCACTCCTCTTTTTTTATTATTTAAACTTACCTGTTCTTCATTCCACAAATAAAGTGCTAATATTAGTTAGAAATAAGGGTGAGAATAGGTTCACTTATGCCTTCCAAGAAGCTTGAAGAGCTCCTGGGCTTGACTAATTCATTCGTTTTGCTGACTCTGTATTTATTGTCTAACATTGGAGATTCCTTAACCCTCTAACTTATTGATGGTTATAATGACACTTCCATTATATTTCATAATTTTCTAAGTTAGACCATTGACATGGATTAATTGGGCATACGTGTAGCCACCCAAAATAAAATTAAATAATATGACTTGATGCATTGCTTAGTTGAGATTCAATAATAAAGTCTCTATGGATCGATGAACAGATAAATAAGACTTATTAATAGGAGGGAATGTTTGAGGCATAGAAAGAAACAAAATATTGATTCATTGCACAACAGCAAAAATAAATCAAAATATATGCTGGGCCAAAACAATAGTACAGAGGGTAGGACACTTGTCCAGCATGCCTTCAATCCAGGTTTGATTCCTAATATTCCAGATGGTCCCTTGAGCCCAGCAGGAGTGATCCCCAGGAGTGAGCATGGAGTCAAAAGTAAGCCCTGACCATTGCCAGATGTAGTCCAAAAACAAACAAAAATAAAAAATAAAAAACTACATTGAGTGAAACAAGCCAATCATAAAAATACATATTATGTGATCCCATCTATATGAAATTGGACTACTCCAGAGCTAATGCTATTGTAGGAAAATCAAGAGAGACAGAACTTAGATGACTGGTTGCATAGGGCAGAGTGATAAGAGGGTCTGGGGACTGTGGGAGACAATGAAAGTGTACAGAGTTTCTATGTCTGGTAATGAAAATTTAAATTTTATATGCAGATGGTTACACTTATCTGTGATGATTAAAAAAACACACACTGGATTGCACTGTTTCAATGAGAACATTGTATCCTCTGAATATTGCATTTTAATAAAACTGCTTTTTTGAAAAATGAGTTTTAAGTGACAAGAGTGATACTACAGGAGGTAAAAGCGCCTTACCTACCTTGCACACAGCCAGCACAGGTTTTAGCACTGGCATCACATATGATTCCCTGAGTGTAGAGAAAATAAGTTCTGGGTACTTCTAGGGGTGACCTGCCAACAAATAAGTAAATAGCAACCAACTTCATTTTTTTTTAACAAATAAAACCTATGAATTTCTTACCTCACCTTGTGTTTAGACATGAAGGTGAAAGGAAGAGGGGTTGTGAGTTAAAGAAAACAGGGATCTCCCAGTTGTAGTAAAGTCACCATTCCTACACCAGGAACCAGTACTCCTCCAGCAAGATTTTAGTGAGGAAGTGAGTTTGCCGCCTATCAAATGATAGAAAATAACTGCTACGAAAATTGAACAGACACTTATGCAAGAAGGTGCGTGTGGTTACCACATGTAATCATTTGACAAAGATGAGGCACACAATGGTGATGTTTTGCTTGCCTCCATATTGACAGATGTTTACAGGAAAGCATGGTAAATATTTCAAGGGACATAGATAAATTTGCAAATATTGATCTTGTTGTAAAAGTTTTTTAAAGGAAAACAGTGCAGAGGATCAAGATCATCGGTGGAAAGTGTATGTAATGATTCCTTTCCTTCTTTGGATTCTTCTTATAGATTTACTTCCATTTGACCAGAAGAATTTTACACAATACTGTTTTGTAAAACATTGTGTTAAAATTCTGTTTGGTGATTAAATTGTGAAGAAAGTCTGTTTGGGGAAGCACAAAAACAAGCGATTAGGGCTGAACTCACTACTCTCCTTGGCATCTGTTGTCTTCCCTAATTTTCTCTAGTTCATCCATCCTCCTTCAACACATCCTCCTTCCATTTCTTTGACGCTGTATAAGTACCACTGCTGTTTTTTAAGATGATACCCAATCTATATATAGCATTTCACATATGTCAGTCACTGCTGTCAGAGTGTTCTATATTTGTCCCCTTTAATCCTCTCAACAACTCTATCTAGGATGTAGTGCTAATAAGGTCATCTTAAAGACAAGGAAATTCAAAAAGAAAAGTTGAAGTAATTTTTCACTTTTTCTTTTCTTCTTGGTTTCTGCATTCATGACTCCCTTACAGATCATAGGAAGGGGAAAGGGCATAGTTTCACCGCACTCATACCATTATGAGCTGGCAGCCCATGCTCAGAGTCGAGTGGATGGTGAGAAGCAACACTCTTGTGGTTCTTTATATATATATATATATATATATATATATATATATATATATATATATATATATATATATTTGGTTTTTGGGCCACACCCGGCGGTGCTCAGGGGTTACTCCTGGCTGTCTGCTCAGAAATAGCTCCTGGCAGGCATGGGGGATCATATGGAACACTGGGATTCGAACCAACCACCTTTGGTTCTGGGTCGGCTGCTTGCAAGGCAAACACCGCTGGGCTATCTCTCCGGGCTCTCTTTTCTATATTTTTAGGAAATTCCCAGCATTGGGGGCAGTGGGGTCCTCGTTCCAAGATCCCTAAAATCTACAGATATACTGACTTGCTGCTTGTCATTGTCTTGGCCACAAAAATCAATACATTTAATTTTGTTTATTTACATCTCTTTGCCTCATTAGAAATGAACTAATCTTAGGAGCCAGGAAATAGCTCACAGGGCTGTAGCTCATGCTATGGATGAGGAAGACTCAGATAAAATACTTTTATTCTAAATACAGGTCAGGAATATTCCCAAGCACCATTGGAAGTGGACCCCTCTACATTCATCTGATTTTATTTGTATTTGGTTTGGTTTTGGGGCCACACCCAGCGACACTCAGGTTTACTCCTAGCTCTGCACTCAGAAATCACTCCTACTTGGGGAATCATATGGGACACCAGAGGATTGAATTGCAGTCTGTCCTGGGTCAGCCGCGTGCAAGGCAAACTCCCTACCACTGCACCACCTCTCCAGCCTCGAAATTCATCTAATTTTAGAATCTGAGATAACCAACTCATTTTTGAAATCCAGGGTTTGAAACATATGAGTTTGTATTTATATATAAAGTTATCTTTATTTATTTATGCTTTTATAAAACCATTAACTCAACAAAGCTTCTACCACGTTTGTTACGTTTACAAGAGTGTTCAGAGTGAGATAATATCAGTGAGATAATATAGGAATTAGGGTACTGCCCTGCATACATTCAACCCAGATTTGGGCACCTGCACTGCCTATGGTCCCCAAAGTACTGCCATAAGTGACCCCTGAACACAAAAACAGAAGGTCTCTGATCACTGATGGGTAGCCTAGTAATGGTTGCAACTGACATTTACTCTCAAAAATGAATATCTAAAGCAAACCCCCAAAACCATAATAGTATCTTAGGAGTTTATTCCAGCATGTGGTAATGAGAAAGCACTTATATATACTATAGTAGTATAGTGAATATATAAGGTTTTTTTAAACTCATTCAAGAAAATAGGAATGGTTCAGAAAGATCCCTTCCCCAATTCTAACCATAAAGTTAAACAGGTTCCCAAAGCAATTTTCCCCCACAAGAGAATTTTCTTATTTTGAATTTTTTCCTGTAAATATATGTCAAGTAACAAACATTATTTCCAGAACTCTACAAGTTCTGCCAAAGTGTCAATCATACCATGACACAAATAGTTTTTTTTTAAAGAAAGCAATTTACAACACAATCGTATACTAAGTGCCATGAATTCTCAGTTAGCTATACAGAAATATCAGACCTCTCTGCTAATGAAATGAAGGAAACTATAATTGACAGTTATGAGATTTCATTGTAGTGCACATGATGTTTTAATAAATCTGGTTACTGGAAATTCTGTGGTACACTGTTTAAAGTATATTAATTGATTGCCTTGGAGTCAGCTTATTTCTAAATTCTAGATCATCAGTTCCGATATGAATGTATCAGACACAAGAAATACATTATAATAGATCATTTTCAAATTCAAGACATATCATTAGTGAAAAAGAAACTTTACAGAAAACCTGTTACCATCTATTAGCAATTTGAAACAGATGTTGAAGCAATAAAAATTTTAATTGGAAACAAATAGGAAGACTCTCTATTCTGGATTAGTAATTCAATTTTCAAATAAGGGAAAATTCCTAACTCTCACAAAAATATCAAAAGTGAACAAAAGTGACTTTTACTTAAGTAATTTTTGATAATTAGCGCATGAGAAAGTACTTCTCTTTTAAAATGAGATTTTGTTTGTCACAAGAAAAAAATGAGTGCTACTTTTTCTGCTATTGCTATTTATTAATAAAACCTTAACTGAGATTCTTAGCAAGTTTATATTAGGCTGAGATCTACAAAAATATTGGAAGAATAACTTCAAATGGTAGAGCAAGCAAGTGAGAGAACAATGTTTTTGACCATTTTTAGTCTAATGGATGCTACTTTTCTAATACTTAAATGCACATTTCATTCAAAATAAAATTTACTTTAATATACTGTAGGAAGATATTGAGAAATTTTAATTAGCTCATGTTTTTATATTAAGTGTCTTTTCATTATTACTTTCTGAGAGTTCTTTGTTTTGGCTATATGTCCCTTTATCAGATACAAGAGTAGGGAATATTTTTTTCAATTATAATTGATTTTTTTCTTTGGGGGTGGAGAGAGGGTTAGGACCACACCCAGATATGTTGGGGGTACTCTCAATGATGCTCACTCCTAGAGGTGCTCAAAAGACCAAGCATGTGGTGCTGGATTCAAGCTCAGATCTCCTGCTTGGTGTATTCTCCAGTTCATTGCACCATCTCTGTCTATCTGTGTGCCTGAATTCCTCTCTCTCTCTCTCTCTCACTTCCATCTAGGTCTCTATGCCAATTCTGCACAGCCATGCTTGCTATAAATTTCTATGACATTCTGGAATTGAAGTCTGTCAAGTTTGTCCTTTTGTTTTCCAAGTTTATTCTCTCTATCATGGACCATTTCCATTACCATGTGAATTTTAGGATCAGTTGTCTCATTTCTGGGTGAAAAATAATGCTGCTTTACATGCTCTGCTTTCTCAACAAAAGATTTTACTTAAATATTCAACTACATACTCAATAGCTTTGCTTGACTATATTTTTTATTAAAAACACAATTAAGGGAGCCAGAGAGATAGTAATGAGGTTAAGATATCCTGCACAAAACTGGCTGCATTTCCATCCACACCACACATGGTCCCCCAAATCTCACCAAGAGTGATCCCCAAACACAGGGCATAATTGATCCTGACCCAAAAACAAACTTAGCACGAATAAAAGAAAATGCATTTTCCTCAAATGCTTGGTCATTATTTTGTTCCTTATATAAAATTAAGAGACATCATTTATTGGAAAATATAGGTATCAATTTAAATTGATAATCATTCTAATATAAGTACAAGAGAATTGTTGTTAAGGATGACACAATTCTAAGTATTTCTCTTCTGTCTCCATCATCAAAAAACAACAGATGAAGAGCCGGAGAGAAAGCATGGAGGGAAGGTCTTTGCCTTGCATGCAGAAGGTTGGTAGTTTGAATCCCGGCATTCCTTATGGTCCCCCTGAGCCTGCCAGGAGCGATTTCTGAGCATAGAGCCAGGAGTAACCCCTGAGAGCTACCGGGTGTGACCCAAGAACAAAACTAAACAAAACAAAACAAAAACAAATGAGGGGCCAGAGAAATAGCATAGTGTGTAGGGTGTTTGACTTGCATGTGGCCAATCCAGTTCTATTCCCAGCATCCCATATCTCCCCTTTTACCCCCTGGAGCCTGCTAGAAGTAATTTCTGAGTGCAGAGCCAGGAATAACTCCTGAGGGCCTCTGTATGTGGCCTCCAAACAAACAAAAACTAACAAACAAGTAGACACAATTTTCTATATGTAAATAAAAACATCAATATACAGCGAGAGGTTACAGAACTGCTGGCCACATGTGGCAGAACAACCAAGTTTGTGCCAAGAAATGAGGTTGTACCAGGGATCATATTTAAGGTCTCATGCTTGCAAGGCAGATGCTTTAGCTTGCTGAACTCCTAACTGCAATTTTCCACATCTCAAAGTACTTTGTGTCTCACTAATTTTTTAAAAATCTAGTGAGTAAATACATTTGGCATTAATTCACTGCCTGGCTCTGATATCTTCTTAACATGAATCAAAATGGCATAATATGTTTTGGTAAAATTATCTGGTCTAATTAGAAAACCTAAGAGCCAGGGATGTAGCTCAGAGGTTTCTATGCTCCTGGTATGTATGAAGTCCTTGTATGTACGAGGTCTTAGGTTTGATTCTGAGCACAGTAAAAATTAAAATGAACATAGAAACCTGGGGGCTGGAGTGATAATACAGAGAGGAGGGCACCTGCCTTGCAAAATGCTGACCTGGGTTTAATCCCCCCAAAGTCCATTAGAAATAATTCCTGAGTGGAGAGCCAGGAGTAACTGACCATTGCTGGGTGTGGCCTAAAAACCAACCAAATAAATAAACAACAAAACGTATATAAATAAATGGTATACTTATATACATATCTCAATGCATTGTATGGTATTTTTAATGTTTTGATTTTTGAATTTCTCTATAATAGAATATATATGAACTCAAATTTACAGTAGTATTTCTGCTTTCATAGGACTGTTATAAAATTATGTTTACTAAAGACTCAGCTGCATTTCTGTCATTGTTAGCAATACTTGAATTTTATCAATTTTATCAGCTATTTATACAATTAAATTTTATCAGTTATTTATACAATTTATACAATTAAATTACACATTTCCTCAAAAGCCACACCTCCTTCCAAAGAATTTCTCTTGACCATTGTCTTCAGGAATTCATTAAATTAAACGAAATAAAAAGGAAAAGACCCTTGACCCACGCCTAGTCACACACCAAGTCTTTCATCAGCTCTTCCTCCTCTTCTTCCTCTTTTTTTTTTTTTTTTTTTTTGGTTTTTGGGTCACACCTGGCAGTGCTCAGGGGTTATTCCTGGCTCCAGGCTCAGAAATTGCTCCTGGCAGGCACAGGGGACCATATGGGGCGCCGGGATTCAAACCGATGACCTCCTGCATGAAAGGCAAATGCCTTACCTCCATGCTATCTCTCCGGCCCCTCTTCTTCCTCTTTTTTCGCCTCTGTTCTCCACCAAGAAATAAGAATCTGCACTTAGGATACATATTTCATAAGCACTAGATGAGCTATATCCCCAGTTAATTTCTGATTATTAGAGAGATTGAAACCATATTTCATTCCTTGTTCTCCAAACTCATCACTAGAGGTGTTAAGGTAAATAGAGCAAGTGCTGTATCATAAAGTCTCACTGGGGATAGTGAATGATGAACGAGCCACACAAATAGTGATGCAATCTGTCACCTCTTCAAAGAAACCCCAAAGATCGAGGCTAGAAAGCATGCAGTGCTGGATTTCAGTTAATTAACTGTGATCAAAGTCTAACTATAAAACATCTAACGTCTCTCCGCAGTAGATGTTGTCTCCTTTAAAGTTGCTCTCTCTTATGCATGGTGACAGATCAGAAGTTGAGGATGCATAAAACATATGACATGTAACAATTGTCTGACATCAAATAAAAAGATTTTTTTTGTTTCAAACAAATTTAACAATAACCCTTCCGATGGGCTTGATCATTAAATCCATCAAAGTCATAGAGCAAGATGGAAGTTTTTATCACCCTGTAATTCATCTAGAGACACTGAAGTGAAAAGAAAATAGGATCAAAATACTTAATTCTTTGGGGAAGATAGATAAATTTAGGCCAATACTTTCCAGTGGTCAAAATAAATAAACAAATAAAAGATTAACATAAGCTATAGGCTTATTCGGAAAGACTCGGGTGAGGTTACACTGATTTAGATAGATTTGCAATGATTTCTAATATCCATCAATTTTGAAATTCTCCCAGTCCTTGAGAAAACTTTCTCATTCTTTCCATATAGGCGACTTTTACAAAGGAGTAGTCTTTGAAAGAGAAAACATTTTTGGCTCCGTTAATGCTAGTGTATTCTTCCAGTGCCGTTATTCAGTGTTCAGGACTGGACAGGCAATTACATGCAAATTTGTTGGGAGCTAGGAGGTTCATTTACTACATTCAAGCCCATAAAGGAAGATCAATAGACGTGCAAAACCTAATCCTAGATGAAAGCACCATGATCAGGTAATGGTTATAGAGTTAAGGCCTTAGGAAGAATGTTGGGACTCAAAAGGGCACGCCAGAGAAAAGCATTATGCATAGTGCTTTTTGGAACCATATGGGAAAGACAACAGACGAAGTGAACCAAAGAGTTGGAACACAAGAAGGTAGACATGCAGTTCAACACAAATTGTTAGGGTTTTTCAAAGGATGTGAATGAGGATTGGACCAATTAAAAATGGCTGCCTTGAAAACCTTTTGTTGGCAATTTAAAGAATAGTGGTATGCAAACCATTGCTCAAACTTAAACCATGCAAACCATGCTTGCATTTATTGCCTAAGTTAAAAAAAATAACAATACTGGTCATTTTCCTGTCTTTTCATTTTTGTGTGTGGGGGTTTTTATTCTCTTGCATAATACTTTCCCCTAGTGAAAGCCATATACACTCTGGACATTTAGTAAAAGCTGTTGAATATTTGAGAAAGAAAAATTTAGAAGAAGGTTTAAGTTGAGTTACTGGTGATTTCGTGGAAGAAAGATAATGAGAATGAACAGGATGGGAATTAGTACATGCTGTAGAGACTGGTGGTTGTTCTGTCTGGCTGCTGAGTAATTTGAATATCACCATGACTGAATGAGTTTTCAGCTTACATTCCAAGGGAAAAACATAATTAGTTGTCCCCAAAGCATAATTGGTCTTTATCAATACCAACTATCAATGACTTCAGAAAGTATTGAGAGATACTTGACCTGGGATTCAATGGAGTTTCAGAGGATCCTTGAATGTGTTCCAAAGTACCCAAGAATTTACTAAAATTCACACACATTTTTTATATACATAAACCATGTCACCATTTAACAAAGAAACATTCAATAAGATTCTTGGAGAATTTTTTTGAAAACAAGCATCGAGAACATTTTATAAATAATAAAATTAGGCAGTTAGTTCTCACTGCTTTGGACCAGATCTTCTAAGAAGCAGATGCAAAGATAGGATTTATCCTGGGAATAATTTAATTGGGAAAATGTTTTTGAAAGAATAGTGACAAAGAGGAGGTAGATGGGAGTTGGCAGACCAAAATGCAAGGCTGGTAGTGAGAAAAGAAAGGAAAGATACCCCTAATCTTCTCTGTAATTTTAAGGAGGCTAAGAAGAGTTCATACACCACAGTTGGCCATCAGCCAGGTATTACCTGCAATATTTTGATATTGTAAATATTCTCAAATATTTGCTATTTTTGCAGTTTGCTATTGCAAAGTATTCTCAAATATCTGCTATTTTCAATCTGGGAAGAGCCAATGAGAAAATCAAGGCTCAGAATAAATATGGCATGAATTTCAGAGCCCAGCACAAGGTTGCTTGGTCAGTTTCGCTCAATGTAGCTGGAATTCTGCAAGGCAATGCCCATGACTGCTATACTCTGAGTTTCATTATGGATCAAATCTGTTCTCCAAAATGCTGATAATCTTGTTCAGAATATCACGCTAAATTCTATACTCTGTAGCTTAATCTCATCATATTTCATTGTCTTGATCTGCAGAATAATCCCAATTTGAGAGTTCTAATCTTTTAGTATATCCCAGACTTCTCTGCCAAGATTAGACTTTCATAATTTGCATTGCTTTTAGTCAAAACTAAAAACAAAAGATTTCCTCTTTTCCTTTTAATTATCTTTGAATTAACCAATGACAAACTGGGAGCTCATTATGGTTAAAATACTATATACTAGATGCAAAGTAGAAAATAATTAGACCGGGGCTGGAGAGGTGGCGCTAGAGGTGAAGTGTCTGCCTTGCAAACGCTAGCCAAAAAAAGGACCTCGGTTTGATCCTCCGGCGTCCCATATGGTCCCCTCAAGCCAGGGGCAATTTCTGAGCGCTTAGCCAGGAGTAACCCCCTGAGTATCAAAAGGCGTGTGGCCCAAAAAAAACTAAAAAGAAAAAGAAAATAATTAAGCCTACACTATGAACTGCCTGTGGGATCCCATATTAAGCTGTGTTTTAATTTTTGTAACTAGGAGGAAAGGAAGGGCATAGCCAGTAGACAAAACTACAGTAAAGGGCCGGAAATATAGCACAGCGGTAGGACCTTTGCTTTACACACAGCCGACCCAGGATGGACAGTGGTTCAAATCCCAGCATCCCATATGCTCCCCTGAGTCTGCCAGGAGCAATTTCTGAGTGCAAAGCCAGAAGTAATCTGAGTGCCACAGGTTGTGACCCAAACACCCCCCCCCCAAAATAAAAAAGTAGAGCATTTCTGAAGTCAACATGCATATACCTCACTGTGATGCTTTTGGTAAATCACAATGTTATTTCAGAAAGCAACAGTCATGCTCCTTAGATAGCACATTATAACATATTATATCAAAAAGAGTTTGGTTTGGGGGGGGTCAAAGCAATTTGCCTTGCAACCAGCCAACCTGGGTACAATTCCCAAGCATCTCATATGGTCCTCGAGTTTGCCAGCTATAATTTCTGAACATAAAACCAGGAGTAACCCCTCAGCACCTCCAAAAACAAAACAAAACAACAACAACAACAACAAAAAAAAAAGTTTGGTTTAGTATTTGTTCTACATTTTTTACTTTGAAGATTAAATGAATACTTTTCATCTTTACTGCTTAGTGAAACCTATCAAAGATAGTTTGTTTCCATGAGAAAAAATAATCTAAAGTCATAGTTTCATTTCCATGTTAAAATTTCAAGAAAGAGCTTCAAGAGCAATATCAATATAAAAAAAAGCAAATCAAGAAGCCAGGAAGAGAGCTCAAAGGATTGAGTGCATGCTTTGCCTGCAGGAAGTCCAGGCTTGATCCCTCACGCCCACATACTCTCCCAAGTACATAAACCCAGAGCAACTCCTACACACTGCCAGATCTGATCTAGAACCCAAAGAAAAAATGTCAAAGGAAATAATTCAAGAAAAAATATTTACAATATATATTGCAAGTTCTTTCATTTTGTTATTAATATTATCACTAAGTTATTATTAAGGAAGTAATGTGGTTTACAGTAGTACTGATATTTCTGCTTTTGATGTGCAAAAATGACTTCACCATCACCACCCCTAAAGTCAGAGTGCAAGGTCTTTATTTGTAAAGTTTTCACAAATCAAAAAAAAAAAAAAAAAAAAAGCATGCTATTAATGAATGGCCAAAAGTCATGATTTAATAAAAGTGGACAGAGAGATAGTATAGGAGGTAGCTACCGCGCATGTAACAGACCCAGTGGAAGCCCTTGGTACCACATATGATATCCCAGGAACTGCCATGGATTACTCCTGAGCACAGAGGCAGGACTAGTCCCTGAGCACTATGTGGTCCCAGAAAACAAAAAGAAAAGAAAAATACTTAGAAGCTTTTTATGCATTTGTATTAGTGAACATTATAACATTATTAATAAAAGACAGCTTCTATAAGAAGCTGCCATTTTATAGAACATAGAGCATAAAAATCAAATAAAAAAAATACCTACTAACCTGAGAGATAGTATACTGGCTAAGGTGCTTACCTTGCAACCAGCCAACCCTGGTTCAACACTCAGCACTGCATAGACCTGAGTACTACCAGGAGTAATCCTTGAGCAAAAAGTCAGCAGTAAGCATTGAGCACCACTGGATGTAGTCCAAAAGCCAAACAAACAAACAAACAAAAATATATATAATATAATAAAATAAAACAAAATAAAAATAGGAATAGCCCAGAGTAAAGTCAGTAGAAGAAGGGCAGGTACAAAATGATCTCTCTTCTATGTTATATAAAGATCCTAGTGTGGGAATAATAAATGGTCAAAGATAATAGAAGCTGAGAACCAGTTTACTGCACTAGGTTTACTTGGGCCAGAGTGATAGTTCAGCATATAGGGCATTTGCCTTGCAGACAGTAGACCCAAGTTGAATCCTCATTTTAAACATCATAGGGTTCCCCAAGCTATCAGGAGTGATCCCTGAGAGCAGGTGTAAACCCTGAACACATTTGAATATGGACTCTCCAAAAGCAAACAGAACTGGATTTTTCAAGGGAGAATGGCAGAGGGAGGTTATTGAAGGAGATTTTGAGACAATGCAGAGAAAAATGGGGATATGATGTTGTAACCACATATTATATGCATGAAATACTGCTGATAATGGTATTGTACATTATAGTGCTTGGATAAAATTTGGGAAAATTAATAAAAGTGAACTTTAACACAGAAAAGAGAAAGAAAGAAAGAAACAGAGAGAAAGAAAGAAAGAAAGAAAGAAAGAAAGAAAGAAAGAAAGAAAGAAAGAAAGAAAGAAAGAAAGAAAGAAAGAAAGAAAGAAAGAAAGAAAGAAAGAAAGAAAGAAAGAAAGAAAGAAAGAAAGAAAGAAAGAGAAAGAAAGAGAGAAAGAAAGAAAGAAAGAGAGAAAGAAAGAAAGAGAGAAAACAAGAGAAAAAGGAAAAGAAAGAAAAAGGAAAAGAGAAAGAAAGAAGAGAGAAAGGAAGGAAAGAAGGAAATAAGGAAGAAGAAAAGAAGGGAGGGAGGAAGTGAAGATCAGAAAAAAATAGCAGCTATAACAATAGCAATAACAAAAGAAGTGCTTTGTGGGATATTGTAGTATATTTATTAGTCAATGATGATTGCTTGGAGTCACGCCATTTTATTGAAGGCCTAATGAAGGTGAAAAAATCAAGTGGCACTTTGTACAGACAGATCCAGAGAAGCAAAAGCAAAGCCAAAAATGTCCAATCTACATGCCAAGCATTAATAAAAAGTATTTTTGAGCAGCATTAAGGCTGAGTTGAAGTGAGTGAAATTTAATTTCAAATAGGCCAGGTACACTCAGAACTGGAAATATTCAATTAGCGGTATTTGTAACTATAGATCAAAGTTCGAGAGGACTGAAAATTAAAACCCAAACTGTGACACTTAATTTACAGGGGAAGAAAATGAAAAAACTGTACCCAAAGCACCACTCTTCTTACAAACTTATAAGGAAACAAACAAGAAGACATATAATAATTTTAAAAAATATGTTGATTGACAAGTAGCTGTATAAGAAATTCAAGTTAGAGCCTTTTTTAAAAATCTTCTGTTATGTCTGATCCATGACAAGTAGGCACTTTTTCTCATGTAGCATCTTTGAAATAGAGAGGCATGTTCGAGTCACTGTACCTTAAAATCGATTACCCACCGTGTGCAGTTAACTTAGTCTGTGTTTACTCCTGTGCAAAGCTGACTATTTCCTGATCTGCAGGTGAGTTTCTGAAAACCTGTCACTTCTGAGTCTTCAGGCAACAGAACCTTTCAGGACCATTAAGAAAGATATGAGAGGGGGAGTTAAAATTCTTCTAGGAACATTTTCTGGAAAGAGCGAATTTATATCGAAACAAACCCCAAATGTAGTAGAATGTAAAGAGCAAAACAGTCTTGGTGGTCTCCTGCTTCACTGATCTGCTTGATACAGAGGAAAACATTTTGTGGGGAAATAAGAATGTCAATGACACCAAGTCAAAAATTAATTCAGGGGCCAGAGACATAGAAAAGGAGTTAATGTTTTTGTTTTGCAAGGTCCCTTAAATATCACCAGGAGATATTTTTTGAGCACAGAGCACTACCATTTGTGATCCTAATCTTAATTATAAGTGAATAATTTATAAGAATGTAAATCCAATTATTTCATCTCTTTTCCTATTTATATATATAAATAAAATAGATGTATGTGAATACATCTAAGAGACTTATTTCAACAGCCATGAAATAAAAAAATTTACTGGATCAGAACATGATTAGCAGCATTGTTTTCCATTTTGATATTTAATATGATATAGCATAAAATGCATGATGTTTTAACAGCTACAGAATCAAGTGCTAGCTAAAGAATAGCTTTTCATGTGTGTGTATAGTTTGGAGGCAAACCCAGAGGTTCTCGGGGGTTACTCCTGGCTCTGCTCTCAGGAATTATTCCTGGCAGGCTCTGAGGACTATATGGGATACTAGAAATCGAACCTAAGTTGGCTGCATGTAAGAATGTGTGCAAGAGTCTTACTCACTGTACTATCATTCCAGCCCAAAGAATAGCTTTCAGTGCTTTCAAAAACCCTTAAACTGTATCAGAAGAGATGAAAAACGTGTGAAGAACAGTGGTCTTCAGCTGGCAGGAGAAAAATGCAGAGATTGTATAGTATAATTATCCATCATTATTGCAGCCACGGGTTGCTCTTAGCTCTAAGATGAGTAAACCTATAATGAATTTACTTCAAAGTATTGAAGGTGAGTGAGCAATTCTCTCATAGCCAACTACTTACTGCTATGAAGTAAATTAACTCTTCCCGGCACCATTTAATAAATCGCTTCTCACCGAGAGCTAAATTGTACCCTGATGTTCTGGGAAATTAATTTCTACATAGAGAGTTTCTCCTCCTATGGGGTGTTTTATTTTTCTTGCCACCCATCTATCCTGTGAAGGCGAAGGAAGTCATCTTGAAATTACTTGAAAATTTGCCACTGAAATGAAAAACCCTGTGAGGTCCTTAAGGAAAATGAATGTAGTGCTGCTAGGAAGTTGGGTTGAATTTCTTTGAGGTAATAATGTCAAGGTTTGCGTGTGTGATTTGTCAAGCAACAAGTTTGGGTTTAGGATTGGGGCTGAAGGCTTCATTTTCTATAGGTCCTCTCATGTTTTCTTACCTCTCCTCCTCCTGTTGCTAAGCAGATGGGACCTGTTGCTATGAGACATTTTATACAACCACTTTTATGCAGCTTCTGATGGCAATGACCAGAGGTCACACAAACACAATCGCACCCATTGAGAACTGGGGCACTTGCCTTTTTGTGACTAGGAAACACAGGAAATGTGCCCCAAACTGTTATTTTTACAATGTGATTCTAATGCAGATATTTATGAAATCAATTTCTCTGTTTTTCCCCACTGGAGAGTCATGGAACCCAGTGAAAGTTAAGACTATCTACATAGTCGGGGCAGAAATATAAAATCAAGGAAGATTGGGTCAGATGATAAATACATGACAATGACAAGAAATAAATTCTACTCATTTAATTTTTACCATCCCCAAATACCCAATGCTTTCTGATGCTGAAATTTTATTCTTGTGATAAAAGCCATTTATTTAAAGATCTATTTTTAGGGACCAAAGAAATAAGATGGCTTGCCTCGTGTGTGACTGACCAGGATTCCATCCATAGCACCAGATTGGTACCTGGAGCCTTACCAGGAATGATTCCTTATCACAGAGTCATGTGTTTCCTGAGCATAACCAAATGTGACCCCCCCAAATTTAAATTTAAATTAAAAACCTAAAAATAAATAAGATTTCTTTATTTCCCCCCCTGTATCTCTAGATTGTAATTTTGCATCTTTCTTACTCTTTTTTTTTTGGGGGGGGGTGTCACACTGGTGGCACTCAGGTGTTACTCCTGGCTCTTCGCTCAGAAATCACTCTTGGCAGACTCGGGGAACCATGGAATGTCGGGATTTGAACCATCGTCCTTCCTGGATCGGTTGCGTGCAAGGCAACATCCTACCTACTGTGCTGTCTCTCCAGCCCCCTTTCTTACTCTTTCATTGTAGCAATAGTAATAACAGTATAGTGCTAAATAGTATAGTAATAATAGTATAGTAATATAGTATAGTGTTATAAATAGTAGTATGATAAATATACTTGTGATATTAGTGACTTGAAACTGAGTTCGACTAGGCATCGAAATAAATGTTTTATTTATCAGCACAGCCTAAGCATTATGATCATCAAAGTCTTCAGAGCTGATTAAAATGCCAAGGCCAATTATTTTTCAATAATTTTATCTTAGTTATTGTGTTTTAATTCTCCAGAAACATAGTGAAATTTAGTTTGAACCATAAGAAATGGCTTACATGATGCTGATCTATAGAAAGGCAATTGCCTTGCATGCAGCAGACCAGAGTTTGATTTTCCAGCATTTCATAATGTCCCCGAAGCTCTCCAGGAGTGATCTCTGAGTTCAGAGCCAGGAAAAACTCCTGAGTACTGCTGGGTGTAGCCAAAGAAGAGGAGAGGAGAGGAGAGGAGAGGAGAGGAGAGGGAGAGGAGAGGAGAGGAGAGGAGAGGAGAGGAGAGGAGAGGAGGAGAAGAGAGGAGCGGAGAGGAGAGGAGGAGAGGAGCGGAGAGGAGAGGAGAGGAGAGGAGAGGAGAGGAGAGGAGAGGAGAGGAGAGGAGAGGAGAGGAGAGGAGAGGAGAGGAGAGGAGAGGAGAGGAGAGGAGAGGAGAGGAGAGGAGAGGAGAGGAGAGGAGAGGAGAGGAGAGGAGAGGAGAGGAGAGGAGAGGAGAGGAGAGGAGAGGAGAGGAGAGGAGAGGAGAAGAGGAGAGGAGAGGAGAAGAGGAAATGAGACGTGAGCAGGAGAGGAGGGGAGAGAGGAGAGGAGGAGAGGAGAGGACAGGAGAGGAGAGTATGAGAGGGGAGGAGAGGAGAGGAGAGGAGAGGAGAGGAGAGGAGAGGAGAGGAGGAGAGGAGAGAGAGAGAGGAGAGGAGAGGAGAGGAGAGGAGAGGAGAGGAGAGGAGAGGAGAGGAGAGGAGAGGAGAGGAAAAGGTAACTCCAAAATGGCTTGCATTCTAAATTAGCTGGGTACTCAGAAACTCTAAGGCTGGGGCAGGAGAGATCATTTAAAAACACTGAGTGGATGCTTTCCATGCAAGAAGCCTGAGTTGGATCCCTTGGAACCACAAGATTTTCAAAGCACCTCTTGGTGTGGCTTAACCCTGCCCCCAGAACAGAAAGTCAGCTCTCACATAATAACAACTCTATGGGAACATATGTATATAATTCATTCTCTCATGTACAAAGTAAAGAAAAGCAAATGACTGGTACATATGGAAGGACTATAATGCTGCCACAATGATCAGAAACAACGGATTAAAAATATCTTTGAATGTATTTAATAGGGCCTGAAAGATAGTACATAGATGAAGGAGCTTGTGTTGCATGTTGCTAATCCAGATCCAGTCCTTGGCATCACATATGGTACCCTGAGCACTACCGAGAGTGATTCCTAAGAACACCAAGAGTAATACCTAAGTACAGTTAGGCCTAACTTCAAATCCCCTAAAGTATAAATAAATAAATAAATAAATAAATAAATAAATAAATAAATAAACACTGAACCTATTTAAAGAAGCATTTTAACACATTTTAGCAGGAAAAAATTATCACAGTAAGTTGGAAATTCTATATCTGCGATGTAGTTAAAGAAATGAGACATTGCGATTATCATCAAAGACACTAGACCTCTCCCCTCCAATGGTAAAATACCACCTTGAATTTTGTTTGTTATTCTCTTTGCTTCTTTATGATCTCATTACATGATTTGCATTTCTGAACAACAAACTATTTATTTGTACAACATTTTGCAACATGAATTTTGTATTGATGATTTATGACTTTTTTCTTCACTGTACATTACATTTTGAACTCTATTCATCTCATTGCTTATAGCCACAGTTTGCTCTTTTCAGTTGTTCCATAGCTATGGATATAATTTATCCTCTGGAACATTATATCACAGTGCCCATGCTGATTTTAATGGACTTTTACAGGTCTTCCAATATTTTGGTGACATAAAAGCTATCATTCCAAAGACAGTATATCTTTCTTCTATGAAAGAATTTCTCAATATCATATGCATCAGGGCCAAAGAGACAGTACAGATGTGAAGGTGCTTGCCTGTAACACTTGGAACTGCATATGGTTCCCTGAATGCCACGGGTGACAACCCCTCTCGTACCCCAAATCCCCACCAAGCACAGAGCCAGGAGTACCACTGAGAAAATGGGATTTGCACATCAGAAATGTCCGCCAATATAACACAAGATGTTCCAATGTGCTTTTACAAATATACTCTCCTACTATGTATAAATCTTATGAAGGTCCCACTGGCTTAAGAAACAATTGTTTAGTTGACTTCTTAATTTTAGCTTATCTATCAAATCTGAAATTATATAATGGTTTTTGGGTCACACCCAGCAGCACTTAGGGGTTACTCCTGGCTCTATGCTCAGAAATTGCTCCTGGCAGGCTTGGGGGACCATATGGGATCCAGGATTTGAACCACCGTCTTTCTGCATGCAACGCAAATGCACTACCTCCATGCTATCTCTCTGACATCCTGAGATAATATTTCATTGTGCTTTTCACTTTTAATTCCTCAAAAAAATATAATATTAAACATCTCTTCATTTGTTTATAGATCATTCAAATTTCTTTTGTGACATACCTGTTCCAAACTTTGCCCATTTTTGTATCAGTTTGCCTTTTTTCATTTGATTTGGATGTATTCTTTCTGTGTGCTGGATTCAAATCTAGTTATGTTATACATATTATAGACATTTTCTCTCAATCATCAGTTTACTTTTTCACATTTTAATGTGTTTTTTAAGCAAAAGTTACAAACTTTACCAATATAATATTTATTTCTTTATATTTTATACTTTTGCTATTTTTTTCTCAGAAAACTGTCCCTATACTAAAATTAAAAAAATAAAAATAATTTTCTGGACCAGAAAGAGGACAGTAGGTAAGCGTTTGCCTTTCACTCTAACCTGGTTTTATTAATTCCCACCCAATATGGCCATCAGATCCCCACTAGAAGTGACCCCTGAATGCTGAGCCAAAAGTAAACGTCTATGCTCTACTGATTGTAACCTTCCCCACAGGCCCCAAATAAACTAATTTCTAACATTATCATTTATTTATTTTTGGTTTTGGGGTCACACCTGGCTGTGCTCAGACATTTCTCCTGGCTCTGTGCTCAGAAATTGCTCCTGGCAGGCTTAGGGGACCATATGGAATATGGGAATCAATCCAGGGTCCATCCCAGGTTGGCCACATGCAAGGCAAAGGCTCTACTGATGTGCTATCTCTCTGGCTCCATCTAACATTATCTTCTGATTGGTTCCATTTTGCTTTGCACACTTCTATTTCAGATTACATATCTTTACACGGTATAAAACAAGAGAAAGAATTTCATTATTTTCTATTTGCATATGGTTCAAGTGTCATTTTGAGAAATATCTGTTTTCCCTGATAATCTACTTTGAGTCACAAATCAAGTTTCTATTCATGGAAGGTGTGTTGAAGATTTCATCACTCAATTCTTTGATTCTCATTGTTCAATTCTGTGATTCTCTTTGCTCATCCATTAGCCAATATTGTGAGATGATATGATATGATATTATGATATGTCTTAATTATTTGACATTGATTTTAACACATGGTATCTAACCAAAAAGTTTCTTCACCAAAGTCTATATTCTTTTTTTTTTTTTTTTTTTTTTTTTTTTTTGGTTTTTGGGTCACACCTGGCAGTGCTCAGGAGTCACTTCCCAGCAAGCTTGTGGGACCATATGGGATGTCGGAATTCCAACCACTGACCTTCTGCATGCAAGGCAAACAAACGCCTTACCTCCATGCTGTCTTTCTGGCCCTAAAAGTTTATATTTTGACCAATCTGGGTATCACTGGATTGTCATACTTTCATGTAAACTTTAGTCAGTTTATAAAATAACACACAAAAAATAGTTTTTTGTTTGAACTTCTTATAACATATACTGAACTTTTTATACAATTTACATTTTTAATATGCTAAATATTTTAGGCCATGACATCATAGTCCTTCCAGTTACTTAGGTTATTTTCACGTGCTCATATAAAGCTTTAATCTTTCTTTGTAAAAATCTTGCATATTGTTTTTTCATCTACCATTTTTGTGTGTTTGAAACTATAATAAAATATTGTTTTAAAATGTTTCCAGTGCTTCAAATAATAGGCATCAATTTTTTTAATTTGATTGTATTATAATACAATGAAAACATTAAATTTATATATATATGAACTTTGTTATATTATCTTGCAAATTAATATAAAGTTTATACATATTGTGATTTCCTAGGTGGACAATAATGTAAAAATATCTTCTTTATAGTACAATTTTATTAATTGTATTCAACACAATTTACTAATTTATTTTTCCTTGCTGCATTTTTAGAATGACATATTGAACATTAAATGTAAGAGCATACAAATTTATCATATCTGGTTGTCAAAAATATAATAGTAATAATTTTTTGTTGTTGTTTTGGCAACACCCAGTGACGCCCAGGGGTTACTCCTCGCTATGCACTTAGAAATTGCTCCTGGCTTTGGGGACCATATAGGAGGCCAGGGGATCTAACCTCAGTCTGTCCTAGGCTAGCACGGGCAAGGCCTTACCACTTGCACTATCGCTGCAGCCCCCAATCATTTTTAGCTATAAATTATTCCACAAAAAATGTGTATTTCTTAGTAACAAACCTCATCTACCTTTAGCTTGACAAACACTTTTACAATGGCTAAGTTGATTTTATCTAAAGCTTTTTCTCCAATTGTTGGGATGAGAATATGCTATCCATTTTATTAATATGACAAATTAAATTAATTTCCATATGGAACCAGCTTGGCATTTTTGGCAAATGTAATATGCCAGCCTTGTTATATGTCATCTTCTTTGTATAGTGTGTACTTTATTTTATCAGTATCTTGCTTAGGATATGCTTATTTCTGTGAGCAAGATGAGACTTTTTCTCTTTCCTAGATTACTTAGAATGAAATTGGAGTAATTTATTCTTCTCATGCTACATAAACTTCATTGACTAAACCATCTGGATTAATGTTTTGTTTTGTTTTGTTGCTTGTTTGGGTTTTTTTTTGTGGAGAAGAGAGGTTTAAATTTGCTGAATCAATTTCTTTAATGGTTTTACAAATTATTGTGATTATCTATTCTTATTGTGTCCATTATGGTAAATTATATTTTGGGAAAAGTTTCCAAATTCTAATAAGTTTTCTACACAGACATAATGTTGTTCATTATTCTCTGAATAAATTCAAAATCCTCGAAAGTGTCCTCTTTATTCCTAAATTATTATTTTTGTAATTACTTATTTTCTTAATCAAATTGCGCTATGCCAATAAGGTCCCCTGAAGACAGCCCTAAAAACTTTCTGGTATGGTTCAAACCCCCATTTACCCAAACACCCAAAACTCTTTTAACATTCTTCTCTTATTTTCTAATATAAGCACCTAAAATTATAAACTCTCTTCAAAATAAAAAGTTAGTTACATTCTACCAGGTATGATAATTATTTTTGCTGTTCTGATTTTTATTATAATTTTATGTTGGCCCATAATTTATTTGTAAATATTCCTAACCTTCAAATATTTGAAATCTTAAATTTGTTCTCAGTTTTGTTCTTGAATTTGTTCTTAATTGCAAACTTAATTGTGCTATAAGAGAGAAAAATATCTGAATAAATTCATTCTATTGAATGAAAGTTGTTGAATCTCATTTTATGGCCCAGAAAAAGACTTGCTTTATTCCCAGATTCTTGAGATAAATATCAGACTCAAGACACTTTTTTGGGGTGTGTGTGTGTGTGTGTGTGTGTGTGTGCGCGCGCGCGCGCGCGCGTGTGTGTGTGTGTGTGTGTGTGTGTGTGTGTGTGTGTGTGTGTGTGTGTGTGTGTTTAGTGGATATTTGGAGGGACATTTCTAAAGACCGGTCAGGAGATCTAGGAGCCACTCCTGACAACTCCTAGACAAGGAGCAGATATCAGTGCCATCAGTGAGAGAGCCCAGAGATGCCATGGCAGACAGATACCCAACAAGATTTAGAATTCACCTTGCCCTGAGCTGGTATCAGATACAAGTAAGACATGCACTTTAATTCTCACATTATACCTCCAGAACTATACGAACTCCTCTACTTTTACTGAATTTGTTTTGCCTACATGATCTAACAATTCCTCAATAACATAATTTTAAAGGTGCTACCAAAATGATTGTCTTGACTAGAAACTTTTCTCCTATAATCCTTTTTTGTCTCTAGTTAATCAAATTGAACCAAGTCCATCCCAGGACAGCCATGTGCAAGGCAAATGTCCTACTGCTGTGCTATCTCTCCTGCCCCATTTTGCATAATATTTTTATAATTACCTCAATCTTTGGATTATTGCCCAGTTATATCTTTAGATATGATTGCTGTTTTATAATTGAAGTAACACAGTGTTAATACATATATTTTAGATTTACATAATTAAAAAATCAACATGCATATAGATGGGAACAGAACAATAATACAGTGGGAAGGGCACTTGCCTCACATGTATGGAGCCTGGTTTCAATCCCCAGCATCCCTTATGGCCCGTGAGCACCATCATACTTGAGTGCAAAACAAGGAGTAACCCCTGAGCATTGACGAGTCTGGCCAAAAATAAAAAAATCAACATGTGTTTAGAGACTATATTAAGTACAATATATTTTAACATCCCCTTTCATCATGTAGTTTAAATGTTTATTTTTGTTTGATTTAGTTTGTTTGTTGATATATATCATATGTGTAAAACAATATGGTATTTACCTATGTTGAAGATATTCCATTTGTATTTGAAGTTCTGCCTTTCATCTCCAATGACACCCGAGGTAGAGTTCTTTTAAGTATTTTGTGATATTTTATTTGTATGATCTCTGACTCTGAAGATTGGTAGCCTTAAATAGCTCTAGAAATTTCCTAACCATTATTTTTCAATGATTACTTATTCCTTTATTTTCTCTCTTCTTTCCCTAATGACTTAAATTTTATTTAACTTTTCTTTCTTTTTTTTTTTTTTTTTTTTTTTTTTTTTTTTTTTTTTTTTTTTTTTTTGGTTTTTGGGTCACACCCAGCAGTGCTCAGGGATTATTCCTGGCTCCAGGCTCAGAAATTGCTCCTGTCAGTCACGGGGGACCATATGGGGAACCGGGATTTGAACCAATGACCTCCTGCATGAAAGGCAAACGCCTTACCTCCATGCTATCTTTCCAGCCCCTTAACTTTTCTTTCTTATTCCTTGTATTTTTCTTCATTCAGTATTACAAGTGCTGGGGCCAAAGTGGTGGCAGAGAGGTAGGGTGTTTGCCTTGCACACATCTGACCTAGGACAGAACATGGTTCGATCCCCTGGCATCCCATATGGTACCTCAAGCCAGGAGCGATTTCTGAGTGTATAGCCAGGAGTAACCCCTGAGCATCACCAGGTGTAGCCCAAAAACAATATAAAAAAAAGTATTACAAATGTTCTTCAACTACATCACCCATTTTAATATTTATAAATATAATCTGATTAAATATCATTTGTTGAGCATCTAGTTCCAAAAATTGCATTATTTTAGTTCTAAAGGTTATAGTTTTATATATACATATATAAATTTAAAAACACTCTAATTTTAATGCATCCTGTTCATTTCTTTAAGCATATTGATAATAGCTATTTTATATTCTCTGTCTGATAATTCTAACACTCAAAAGTACTTGGTATTCTACCAATCTCTCTTTCTGACAATTCTCATTCACAGAATCTTATGCCTTTGCTTATATGTTTTTTGGCTGTTTATATGGGACATCTCTTTGACTCTGGGGTTGTACATGAAATTTTCCCGTGGTATTTGCCTTCTCTCAAACGTCTGCTCATGTTATTAATGGAGGTTTACTTTCAATTATTGAGATAAGCTTAAGGAATACTAAGGTATTTAATTTAGATATAAGATCTAAGAATGGATGTTCCTTTTATTTTCCAAACAATTAGAAGATATAGGAAGACATTTTTATTTTTGTCAATGTTACCTTTTTGGGCACATACAATCTAAGACAGAACCATGTTTGAACCTAGTTGTGCAAACAGAAAAAATATAGCTTTTGGAAGAATCCTTGAGTCAATGGACCTCCCCCTAAATTTCAATCCTCTTCCTCATCTGTAAAAATGGAAAAAATTAAACCTCAGTAATAGCATCTGATTTTGACAAACATCTTCCCTGCACAACCGATGTGTTGGAGTTTACTTTCCTTAATAGTCCAAGCCTCTTTGTTTTTAGCTTCTCAAGAGGATGTCAGATTTAGCAAATAAAAATACAGGTGTTGGATTACATTCATCTTAGATAAATAGCAAGTTAATTTTTATTTATACAGATATCCCATGTTATATTTTTGGGGCATTCTCATTTTAAAAATATTTGTTGTTTATCTGAAAGTCAAAAATATGCCTATATGGTAGTTCATTACTCTAAACTACTTGAATTCTTGATTTCATGTGAATTCATAAATATACCTACAAAACCTTTCTATAAATGACAGTAAGCAGCATTTACAATTGCTTTTCTGCAGAAAGGGGAATGAAAGTATTGTTTTCCTTATTACTGCTGCAATCACAATTAGTAAGTCCTCCAACCTACTACTCACCTTTCTTATACTGTAGAAACCATTGAATCTTAACCATCCATAACATTTTACCAAATTCCCTTAATTTAAGATAAGGAGATAACGGACTCAAATAAGTCAAACAATGGGGTCAACATTAACTCAAGATAGCACCAGTGAGGAAACTAGAAATCCTGCCTTCTCTCTCTTCAAGCATTTTTTCAACTCTATCATGGTGCATATTATGTGAAGACACTGGATAGAATATAAGATACTAAAAGTACATGAAGTATAAGCACAGAAGCAGCTAAGTACTTTAAATTTTTTTTGATTATACAGTCTAGCTATATAGTCTAGTTTATAATGTAAGATTTAATATGAACTGATACCTAAATAGGATCTCCTTAGGTCCAACATCACATATTTATACATCCCTTGTTATATTTAAGGTCCAAACACCTTAAAAATAACAATAAAAATTTTCTCTGACACTCGAAAGCACATAAATTAATTGCATTCCATTAAATACCTGGCTAGAAATAGACTACATCCTATCAGAATTCGTTGACCTAAAACATAACACATTCTCTGTACAAAAATAAAACCAAAAAACAGAACTTAATTAACAAAGGCTCTCCTTTTTTTTTTTTTTTTTGCCTTCCTCTTTTCTTACAAAGAAATGCTTTTAGAATGCTTAAGACTCCCACCATGCTACTTTTCCTTTGCTACAATCAGTGCATGATTGCCACTCAAATTACTATACTGGCCCTTTTTCCTCTAGCTCTGCATAAAATGAAGACGCAGATGAATGGATTTTCTGTGGGTTAATTTATTAGGAGTGCAAAGCAATTATCAGCAAGGTAAATCACGGAACATGAAGTACAGTGTTACACGCTGGTTGCTGTATAATGTAGGTCCCTCGGCCACAAATGCAATTAAAGTGTTATATTTTATTCCTTTTCATTTTACTTCTTCGTTTATCCTCGGCTTCGCCCAGAAAAGTTTCACTGTGCCTCCAAAGGTGATCGAGAATTAGAAGTGCATATTAATTAATGTTGCAGTTTGGAAGCCGTTTGACATATTTTCATGATATTACAGCATAAATCTTCCCAATGGGGGTTGGGGACATTCACTGAAGGACTCAGTTCCCAGGGCATCAGATTGTCAGTTTCTTGTGTGGCTGTAATCGGGTGAAATTATATTACTGTCATGTGACCAGGACTGATGTGAGGTGAATTAAGCAGTGCTTGCAAATGCCTGTCACATTAAAGCTACCTAAATCTTCTGTTTTTAATTTTAAAGGGCAGGTCCTAAGCAAGTCATGTTTACTAGGCTTTCAAGACTCATAAAAGAAATCCTTGACAACAAAAGCAAGCCTTCTCCCTACATGGACCAGGACAAATGGGAATAATAAGAAAGTGATAGAAAGGCACAAAGAGAACAGGATGAAAATCCCTGCTTTGCCGCTAGCTAAAATTGGTCAAGTTCCCTCAACCCTCTTTGCCAGTTTTTCATATATACAAAGCAGAAACCATGACAAACTACCCCACGAGATGATTAATATTTGATGAGCAATATCTGACTATAATTAAGACTATAAAAGAAAGTGATTCTTTGATGGTAATTATTCCTTATTTATCAAGACCTAAATCTAATAACAATATTAAAATTGGCCCAATCAGGGGCGGGGAGCGATAGCGCATCAGTAGGGTATTTGCCTTGCACGTGGCTGACCCAGGACTGACCATGGTTTGATCACCCTGCATCCCAAATGGTCCCCGAAGCCAAGAGAGATTTCTGTGCGCATAGCCAGGAGTAACCCCTGAGCATCACCGGGTGTGGCCCCCCCAAAAATAAATAAAATTGGCCCATTCAAAGGAATGAAACAGGACTTGAGTCATAAAACCTTCAGAAAGTCATAAACCTAGACATAAAAGTGAGTGGAATGACAGGGACTGGAACGATAAAAATATTTGCTTTGCATGTGACCAACCTGGGTTCAGTCACTGGCATCCCATATGGTATCCCAAGTACTGCTAAAAGTGTCCCCTGGCATACGGTGGGAATAATTCCTGTGTACAACCAGGTGTGACTCAAAAAAAAAACAAACAAACAAATAAAAACAAATACGTGGCAAGAAAAACTGAGTTGAAAATTAAAAGTTGAGTAAATAAACAAAATACATTTTTTTAGTTGTATTCTGCCACTTTAGGCAACATATAGGAGAGATTTGTGACAAATTGAGAACTAGGGGGGAACTTTGAAATTGAGTGGGTATGTTTGATTTGTACAAGGTGAAAAATAAAAGGTAAAATAAGTGAAGCTTGAAAGATGAAGATATCCAGAACTGATTGCTGTTGGGTTTTTTTGTCTGTATGTGTCATGGTAGCATGTGACATTTTCAATCTAGAAAGATGTTTCTGACTTCAAGAGAAACAACTAGCATTAGATTCACCACCTAGAATAAAGATTGTCCAGATTTAGAGTCATTTTTAGAGATAGTTTTTATTTACTTATAATGAGTTGGGGCCACATCTCGTGATGCTCGGGGGTTCTCCTGACTTAGAACTCAGAAATTACTCCTGGTGGTGCTCAGGGACCCAAATAGGATGTTTGAAATCAAACCTGAGATAACAAGCATAAGTCAAATACCCTACTTGCTATATTATTCATCAGTCCCTAAAATAGTCTTTCTTTTTCATTGGAGAAATCTGTCTATATGTCAGGCCAGTACCTAGTCACAAAGTCTCTGGTTATCTCATGTGAGTCTCCCCCCCCCCACAATTTCTTTCTCCCTTTTAATGCCCCCTTCTCATGCTTTTTCTCCAAAATCAAAACCCTCAGCCTGTCCTATTTACTCTAGAATGTATAATTATATAATTCTTTAAGTATGTCATTAAATTGGTCCTTTTTCTCTTACTAAGGTGTCTGATATTAATGTTTTTGCTTGAATAGCCCAAAAAAGAACCCAAAGGAATAAAGAAAAAATTCCCCTCAACCCTTAAGAGCTATTCTAAGTAGCTAAAGATGAACTTTGAGCCATGATTCATTTGAAACATTTGTCTATGTCCTAATGAACAATTAGTGGTTCCTGAGGTTTGGGAACAACCGAATGAGCTAGCAATTTGAATACAATTCTGACACGCATGCAAATAGAACTTTTCTTTAGCCTACTAGGGCCTATTCTGGGGGAAAGGTTTGGAAAAATAAAAAAGATCCCCTAAACAGCTGTGAGCATGGTACCAAGGAAAGGTGATGAAGGGAGAAGGACCACAGAGCTCAGAGATGAAGAGACAATCAACAGTTACTAAAGCACTTCCTCCTAAGTAGCACTTGCTACCTAAGGCCAATATTCTCTCAGACCATGTGGAATGTTCTGTAGGAGAAAGTGCACATGAAAATTCTTGAATTTTAGCACCTTAGTGTCAATTCCTGTGTTAGTTTGTCTTAGTACAACTGTTCATGGGGGATTCTTGGGGATGGATGCAGTGGTGCCACAATCCTGAACCCCACACAGTCTGGCAATTGTAAGTAAAACTGAGAACACTGAGAGGAAGAGGCGATGGGCATTCAGGTCTTCAGTGTTGCCTAGGACTGTGCCTGAGGATAATAGTAAAGAAGGTGTCAACAATAGTCAAAAGAACTAAATGTTGGAGACAGTATTGTTACCTTGGGGAATTAAAAAGATGAAACAGTTTCATTAGAATATACTGTAAATAATCAGTGCAAGAGAGTCCCCTACCTGTCTCTTGCATTTTGGCTAATCTCTGTGCCTTTGTGTGAACGTAGTTTAGCTTGATCTGGTTTGCCTTGTACTTCTGTGACACAAATGCCATGTGGTTTCCTTATCTCCCTTTGATCCCTTGTGATAACCCATTATATTTGTCTCAGCTTATCTATGAAATACATGGTTGATACTTACCATACATGTATATATTGGAATGAGTCATCAGCATTAGTGAGGACTAATATTCTCTGAAAAAAAAGTCTCATTGCTTTGATGCTGCCTCCTTCAGCATCACACACTAGCTCCAAACCAGCAGCAATGCCCTCTCATGCCAAATTGAGTTCTCCTAAATAATTGAATGCTTTGGTTATTTAAAAATGACATGGCTTTATGCTTTGTGCCCTTAATTTGGGCAAATGTTCTTGGAGACTTTCTTTACCTTCTGCATCCACCTTCTCACCAATATGAGTCTCTTTGTTTTGGAAAAGATTCGAGTTTTCTGGGCTCACATCACGTCTTCATCTGAATCTTTGGGGAAAGTTAAATTCTAAGGACCCTTCACATCATGGTGTTGATCACCAATTAATGGGAGATAGGGAAATTAAAAATGCTCAAAATCATTTTAGGAAGCGGAGCAAAACAGGTTGAAATTACCTGACATAAGTTGATAATTCTGATGTTGGTCAAATGTTTATTTTGAGTTCTTGGCTATAATGGAACTTGGCATTTAAGCCATCATGCCATGCTATACCCTGCCCCACAGCCCCCATGTCCTGAACATGGCTCTTCAATAGTACCCCAGGACAACAGCCACTTATGACACCACATTCAGATTCAGTTTCATGTGAGTTTCTTATGAATCACCAGGCCCTCTCTGTTCTGTCGCTAAGATGCAGATCTCCAAGGGATTGATGGGGACTTCAAGAAGCTCCATTATCATCCCTGACACTGAGATCTCTGTTGCTAGCCCTTTGCCTACTATAACAGGCATGGCTGGCTGACTAGTCTTACTTTCTGGATGGTTTTTTGTGTGTGTGTGTTTTGTTTTGTTTTGTTTTTTTTGGGCCACCCCCAATGGTGCTCAGGCGTTACTCCTGGCTATGCACTCAGAAATCGCTCCTGGCTTGGGGACCATGTGGGACGCTGGGGGACAGAATTACGGTCTGTCCTGGGTCAGCCCGGTTGCAAGGCAAACGCCCTACTGCTTGCACCACCACTCTGGCTCTCCTCACCCAAGCTTTTATATGAGAAAAAACGTCCCACCTTAAGATGGGATTATCTAATTTCACTACCAATCAAAGGGGCTACATTCAAAGAATTCCATCCAATGAAAGTAATGTGGATATTGATTGATGTAGAAACAAACAAATCCCGTAATCCCATAGGCCATTAGACCAGGACATCAGTAACTCTTGATCATTCCACTGTCAGACTCTGGATTCTGAAACGCCCCTCCTTATGTCCTCTGTTACCAGTTCTTCCTTTATTCTCTGTTCACTCATGTCACACTTCATACATGCATATTCTATCAGTTAAGTCTGAGCTCAAATGTTTCCTCTCTAACACCTTCCCTGCTTATATAATGAGCTGTGAGTCCTCCTTCTTCTGTCCCTGTAATGAACCTTCTATAGAATATGATTCACAGAATTGTAACTATTTCAGTTGGTGCTTTCCTTCCTTCCCTTCTTACTAGAGAAACACTATGGGCCCCTGAATGGTCCCGAATAAAAAGCCACATGGCAGGAATCATCTTTGTAGGAATCATCATATTCCCTGTTGGTCAGATCCACCAAGATATTTTATTGTGCACCAATAACTTAAAGTCTTTTGTTCATTCATTTAATCTAAAAAATTAAAAGACTTCGTGGCTTTTAACTGGAAGAAGCATTGCACGACCAGATAGAATTTGACCTTGGTTTAGTAAAACAAAATTTTGGGGAAAAAAAACTGCTTGAAGTAAAATATTATGTGGCAATTAAATGAGGATATTTGAAAATAGCAGAGAGGATACGAGAATGAATATTTAAGGAAAGTTATAGAGTGAATAAAGAGATAGGTAAAAAGGAACTTGCCAACTTAAATGCTCCAAGAAATTTGAAAAACTGAGTTGTCAAAAAAAAAAAATGGGGCAAAGAATCCAAACATTGCTACTCAGCATAATTTTGCTTAGAAAATAGCATTATTTCTGCTTGATTTGATTTTGTGTGTGGTTAAGTTTGGAGGAAATGTTATTTATTATATACACAGCTAAGCTTATGTAATTCTCTGCAAATGGTCTAGTGTAATTTATACAGCCAACAATCTAGTTGCTTGTTGCATCAATTTGGAAAGGAGAGGGGAAAAATTAGCCATGTAATAGTTAATTCAATTTATAAAATTAAATGTGTATTGAAAATATGCCTGGTAAATATTATGCCATCTGCACATGCTCAAACAGTAAGCCTAGTTAATATTTTATAGTTTATCTGATAAGTTAACAAAAGAATTTAGTCAGAGTGGAGACATACACTGAATATTTCATCACCTTCTTAATTGCAGAATACAGACAAGACATTTTTTTCCCTTTGGGAAAAATAAATGTTAAAAGTTATTACAGATGGAATCAGTTTGGCAATTAGGTTGAAATCCAACTGAAACCAAGTGGAAATGGATGGCTGCAAGCATCACCATACCAAAGTATTTTCATCCAACTCCATCAATTTACATGATGAAGCAGAAATGTTGATAGCCTCGCCATTTAACTCAGCTAGCAGAGGTTATATTAACACAGAATCAAAACTGGCTTTGTACCATTCCCCCCCCCCCCCAAATAGTTAATTCACAGCCCTCAAGAGCTGCCATTCTTATGCACAGCAGATAATATGATATACCTTAGGCTTTTCATTCTGACTTCTGATTTAAAGGTCTTCAGCTTGTGTTGTGGACCTTAACCTTGAAGCCAAGTGCAAATTAGCTTTAAATCAATGAAGCTGATTAAAGCTCCATTGTGCTGGAGTCCTTAATAGAAGGAGGGAGGGGAAAGATCCACTTGAAAACAGCAAAAGATTGACCTCTCTTAACTTGGAACATATGTAATGCTTTTCAGCTTTTCTCTACCCTGACAACCATGAATGGTTTTTAAGGCTTCTTACCTGCTAAGAGAATGGAACCAAATTTTCCAATTCACTGGAAGAGGCCAAGTGAAAAACAAAGGTATTTTTCACAAGCACCAAGATATAAAGAACTATTTTTTAAAAGAAGATTATAAAAGTGTGTGGGGGGGGGGGGGAAGAATATCAAAACATCTCCCAAAGAAAACTGAGTTTTTATCATGTGGAAAACAAAAATCTTATAATGGCGATTTGGGTTGCACTTTGTTTTTTGTTTTTTTTTTGACTTTGAATTTATATATATTTCATTTCTCAAATAGGAGAGATTGTTACAGACTTCTTTTTTTAAAATATATATTTTATTTAAACAACTTGATTACATACATGATTGTGTTTAGGTTTCAGCAATGTAAAGAACACCACCCATCACCAGTGCAACATTCCCATCTCCAATGTCCCAAATCTCCCTCCTCCCCACCCTAACCCCACCTGTACCCTAGACAAGCTTTCTATTTCCCTTATACATTCTCATTGTTTGGATAGTTCACTAACTAAACTCATCCCTGTTTGTGGTGAGCTTCATGAGGTAGGCTGTAACTTCCAGCTCTCCTCTCTTTTGTGTCTGAAAATTCTTATAGCAAGACTGTCTTTCATTTTTCTTAAAACCCATAGATGAGTGATACCATTCTGTGTCTTTCTCTCTCTCTGACTTATTTCACTCAGCATAATAGATTCCATGTACATCCATGTATAGGAAAATTTCATGACTTCATCTCTACTGACAGCTGCATAATATTCCATTGTGTATATGTACCACAGTTTCTTTAGCCATTCCTCTGTTGAAGGGCATCTGGGTTGTTTCCAGAGTCTTGCTATGGTAAATAGTGCTGCAATGAATATAGGTGTAAGGAAGGAATTTTTGTATTGTATTTTTGTGTTCCTAGGGTATATTCCTAGGAGTGGTATAGCTGGATCATATGGGAGCTCGATTTCCAGTTTTTGGAGGAATCTCCATATAGCTTTCCATAAAGGTTGAACTAGATGGCATTTCCACCAGCAGTGGATAAGAGTTCCTTTCTCTCCACATCCCCGCTAACACTGCTTGTTCTCATTCTTTGCGATGTGTGCCAATCTCTCTGGTGTGAGGTGGTACCTCATAGTTGTTTTGATTTGCATCTCCCTGATGTTACGAACTTCTGATCAACAAAAGAAATATTCTATTGACAGTAAATACATATAACTGTAATAAAAGAAAAACAAGTTTTTAGAGTAGTTCTTTGCAAAGAAAGTGGCCAAAACTAGCTCAAGTCCATAGACAGGCCATCTTTCTGTCTATCCCTCACCCATCATCCAGAAATATCACCCTAATGGTTTACCAGCTCTTCAAATTTCCCCCACATAATCAAATCCCACTTTCCCAAAAGAAAAAAAGTGAGTATTGTTCTTTTTCATAATATCTTCAGAAATCACAAAGCAACAGAGTAAAAATATAGAAAGATCTATTTTCATGACCTCATGTAAGTCTTTGATGCTGCCATTAAGTTGGAATTCAACTTGTTCTCTGTCAGAATCCAGCTGCCATTAGGTTGGAATTCAACTTGTTCTCTGTCGAAATCCATTCCACTCTGAGTGACCTTCTTGACCCCATTCAAGAGATGGATGAATCCTAATCAACATATGCTGAAAATTAAAACTAATCAATGGCAAAAGAAACTTTACTACATGAAATAAATTAAAATGACAGAAACTTAGGGCTTCAGAACTAATGTGAGGGCAGGTTAAGCATGCTTAGAGAATGTGGGTTTTGTCATTTTCTGCTTTTTTAGATTGGACACATTTGACCACCAAAGGCTCTCACTTCTTTCTTGTATCCCATCTCCTCAAATGCACACACCCTGAGCTCTGCTTTGGAGGGTGTTCCTAAATATGCTTCTCCAAAATGCACCACTGTAGGATGTGGATTAGATGGGCCTGAAGGTAAACAAGCCCCAGCAGACTCCAGAAAATCTTTTACTTAATTTAATTACCTTCAGCTATTTTCATGTGATGCCTGTCTGACCTGGAAAGATAGCTACTATTAGAGACAATTGCTTTTTATCTCAATAGCCTATCTGTATTGTAGGGCAAATATCTACTTACCAAACACCTTCCCTCTTTTGCTCATGTGAATAAGCCTCTTCTTCTTTGAAGTTCTTAGGTTAAACTGTTCTATAAACTCATTGCTTAACCTCCCGCCATCTTTTACGACTGAGTTTTCTGTCTGTAGCTACATCTTAAAGATTACTATCGGGGTTTATTCCATATCTATTGACTAAATCATATGTTGTAGAAAAGAAAATCATACAATGACTTTGATTTTTCACCAAATGTATGTGTACAGGTTCCTTGTAAGTGTATAATATATTTATGTCTAAGTAAAGAGAATTGGTCTTTAACTTTAAAAAATAGTCTGTTGGAGGGCCAGATAGTACAGAAATTAAGGTATCTTCCTTTTGTGTGGTTGACCTCAGCATGATTTCCAGTACCACATATGGTCCTCCGAGTAATACCAGAAATGATCACAGAGCACAGATCTAGTACTAAACTTTAAATACTGCTGTGTGTGGACCCGCACTTTTTTCAAAATGCAGATGGCAGTGGTGTCTCAAGAAACTGAGAGATTTTATTGATCATAAAGGAGTCCTCTGCTCTGGAACTTATCCTTCTAAAACCTTTCCTGTTCTTTCTCCATGAAAACAAACAAAAACAAGCAAACAAAAAAGTAAACACAAAACCCCTTCATTTTACTGTAGAGACAAGATGTATCCTTTGATGGTCTAAATCTCCATCTTCCAACCTGCCATCGTGTTACCCATAAAGCTTTCTCAACACCCCTCCCTGTCTCTCTCTCTCACTCTCTCTCACTCTCTCTCTCACTCTCTCTCTCTCTCTCTCTCTCGCTCGCTCGCTCTCTCTCTCTTTCTCTCTTATTTGATTAACCCTACAGCAATGGTGGAACCCAATTTCAGTACTCAAAGTTTATCTTAGATAAGCTTTCAAGTCAAGAAAGACTAAAAACCAAGAGGGATCAAAATTGGTCAAAGAAAATTATCTTAGAAGGGGTTAGACAAAGAAGTAGTGGAGCAGGTAAGGAGCATTTTTCTTGCATGTGACTGTCCTGGGTTCTATTCCCAGACCCACATATGGTTACCCAAGAACAGCTAAAAGTGATCTCTGGCACAAGAGCCAGAAGCAAGCCCTGAGCACATCCAGATGTGGCCTAAATAAATAAATAAATAATAAATAAGTAAATAGTTATATAAAAAAAAAAGAACAGGGGCTGGAGAGATAGCATGGAGGTAAAGTGTTTGCCTCACATACAGAAGGTCAGTGGTTCGAATCCCGGTGTACCATATGGTCCCCCAAGGCTGCCAGGAGCGATTTCTGAGTGTAAAGCCAGGAGTAACCCCTGAGTGCTGCCGGGTGTGACTCCCCCCCAAAAAAAAGAACAAACCATGGGGATGGGAGAGGCTATAGATAACTAAGAATGAGTAAGCAGTTGCCATATTCAAACAGGTCAGCCCTATAGACTTACTATTATCTCGAACAAGATACAAAATGAGAGAGGACAGCCTTGTCTTGTACCAGAATTTAGAGGGAAGGATTTTAGTTTTTCTCCATTGAGGATAATATTTGCCACTGGCTTCTGGTAGATGGCTTTGACTATATTGAGAAAGGTTCCTTTTATTCCTATCTTGCTGAGAGTTTTCATCAAGAATGGGTGTTGAACCTTATCAAATGCTTTTTCTGCATCTATTGATATGACCATGTGATTTTTACAATAGCCAGACTCTGGAAACAACCAAAATGCCCTTCAACAGGTGAGTGGCTGAAGAAACTGTGGTACATATACACAATGGAATACTATGCAGCCGCCAGGAGAGATGAAGTCATGAAATTTTCCTATACATGGATGTACATGGAATCTATTATGCTGAGTGAAGTAAGTCAGAGGGAGAGAGAAAGACGCAAAATGGTTTCACTCATCTATGGGCTTTAAGAAAAATGAAAGACATTTTTAACAGTATCTCAGAGACAAGAGAGATGAGGGCTGGTAGGTGCAGCTCATGACATGAAGCTCACCACATAGAGTGATAAGTACAGTTGGAGAGATGACTACACTGAAAACTATCATAACAATGTGAATGAATGAGGGAAGTAGAAAGCCTGTCTCGAGTACAGGTGTGGGGGGGTGGGGAGGAGGGAGATCTGGGAAATTGGTGGTGGGAATCCTGCACTGGTGAAGGGGGGTGTTCTTTACATGACTGTAATCATACAACTATAATCATGTTTGTAATCACGGTGTTTAAATAAAGATAATAATAAAAAAAAGAAAAAAAAAGAATATGACACTCTAACTGTAGCTATTGTTACCTAAGGCAAGCTGATATGAAGATAAGACAGAAAGATTAAGGCTGATAGGGTTGGGCGGTGGTGCTAGAGGTAAGGTGCCTGCCTTGCCTGCACTAGCCTTGGACGGACCGTGGTTTGATCCCACGGCGTCCCATATGGTCCCCCAAGCCAGGAGCGACTTCTGAGCGCATAGCCAGGAGTAACCCCTGAGCGTTACCAGGTGTGGCCCAAAAACAAACAAAAACAAAACAAAACAAACAAAAAAAAAAAGATTAAGGCTGATGAGTAAATATACATGGATTTTATATATTCTATTTAAAAGTTAAAGTTTTAAAATAGGGCCATTAAAATAGGGTCATTTTACCAATCCTAAAAAAAAAAAATAAGATACAAAATGAACCGTGAAATATTACGGCTATGCCAGCCCAGGCAGCAGAAATCTCCATCTCAGGAAGAAAGAGGGGAGTAAGTCCCTGCCCTACCGAAACCAGGCTTTCTGCCTCCATCACCCAGAATCACCATTTCCCCAATAGCTCATCACTAACCTCTATCGTGCCCTTTGGGGACACCAACAAGATCACATTTCAGGTACCTGGTTTGAGAGCTGATATCACCAGCACTTTGGGGAGGGAGTGCGGGCACCTTCCCCCATGTCTTCCTTCTTCCAAGAGGTCTGGCAGCTGAACACATGCCCCTAAAATATCATAGTATCAGTAATAGTGCTTTGAACTTCTGGGAAACTTAATTTGCTGTCATTCCTATAAGAACACCCCAATTTAACAGAATGGACAGTAACAAACTAAACCTTCTGCTACAGTATTAGTGACTCTATTGGAGATACAATAATTTTTACAAATGTATTTTTTATAGTACTTTACCTTTCTTTCTTTCTTTCTTTCTTTCTTTTTCTTTCTTTCTTTCTTTATCTTTTTCTTCCTTTCTTCCTTCCTTTTTCTTTCTTTTTCTTTCTTTCTTCCTTCCTTTCTTTCTTTCTTTTTCCCTCTTTCTTCCTTTTTTCCCTCTTTCTTCCTTCCCTCCCTTTCCTTCATTCCTTCCTTCCTTCCTTCCTTCCTTCCTTCCTTCCTTCCTTCCTTCCTTCCTTTCTGTCTTTATTTTGCTCTTTCTTTCTCTCTCTTTTATTTATTCCTTAATTCTCTTGCACTTTAGCTTTTATTTTTTCTTCCAAATATTTTCAATAACTTTGCTTTATCTGGTAACAAATGTATGATGATCAGCTACGTCAACTACGTGATGCATTTTTTTTCAATAAAGACATTTTTAAAAAAGATAACTAAGAAAGATCCAAAACATGCAAATGACTGAGGGAGTAGAACAGGGAAAGAACAGTAGATTTTTTGATGTATTGAGCAGTTGCATGCAAGTCTAGGTAGAGAGAAAAGGTGAGGAGAGAAGGTTGAGGCTTTGGCAGGACAGATGTCAGCGCAGATCAAGAGAATGAGAATCATCATGATTCCTGAAACCACAATTGCCCTCTGTCATCCACAAGACATAGAATGAGCAAATTAATTATCTTCCTTATGCTGACATCTTTGGAAAGAGCTACCATTTAAATGCAAACTGTTATTATCAATGGTGGCAGTGGTGGTGGTTGTGGTGGTAGTGATTGCTAAAACTCCTCATCTCCTTTACTGGATCTATCTGCCTCAGTGAGGCCCCAAGCTGTTTTCAAATCTCATTAAATGCTTGTCTGTGTTTTAATTAATTGTCATTTAAAATAACCCTGGAAAGCATTCGAGAGGTTGCTGATAAAATGAAAAGCACAATTAGACAATTAAGCGCAACTTTGATCTGACCATGGCAAAATTGCAGAGACTTTTGATACCTTCATTTCACTCGCTAACAATGACATTCAGTTGAATACAACTCCTCTATGGCTAGGAGTAATCATATAAACCAACAGTGACTATGGACCAAAATGCTACCACACAAAAAATCTTTTTTATCCCTAAATAATTCCTTTAGCCCAGATATAAAAATATCAGGCAGGTTTTCATTTAGCATCTGTTTTTTCGACTTCTCAGCAAGCTGATGGCAACTTGTAGCATGCAAGGGTTTCTGGACTTTGTCAAGAAATTCAGCTGTGGATGTTTTTACCTCTTTGAAGAGGAATTTCTGGCTACTCATAACCTGTCTCTAGAATAACAAATAGTCATCTGCAAGTGGGGTGACACTAAAGAGAATATAAAGCATCTAAAACATCTGAAAAAAATATATAAGACAATCATAGCAAATACCACATATAAGCCATTCATTTCAGGACCTTGCTTAAGACTAACACTGAATATTCTAAATATCCAACACTAGAACAAGCTAAAGCTTGAGTTCAAAGACTTTAAATAATGCATTTTCCATAGCTTCTTTTAAAAAACGATAAAGAAAACTATATCCTCTGAGTCCCAGGGGGTTAAGACCAGCATTTTTTAGCACTGTTCAAAATAAGAAGAGAATTAGTTATTGTCTTACTTTTTTTCTCTCAGTATGCAATTCCAGAGGTGCCTATAGAAAAGGGGTGAAGACTCCACCCCAAATTCTTCCTTCATTATCACATAGGTCCTCTCATGTAACTGGGCTCCTCACCTTTTACACAGATATAGCAAGGATGAACTGATTTGTCCAAGAACCTATTATACTTTCTTTTGGATGAAGGTACCAATAAGTTTTCAGATCGTTGTTATTATTTATGATCCCCTTATGCGCCACAGAATGCAAAGAGAAACTTGTCTGAACCTTGAACTCCTCCAAGGGGACCAGTTTCGGCATGCAAGTGCTGGCCCAGATTCAACACTTGGGTAGAAGACAATTACTTATTAGTCATTTGGAGGCAAATATGGGTCACCAGTCAACGGAAGACTCTCACTCAGACAGACCACCCAAAATTTATCCCTGGCAAAGGGCCAAGCCAAACCCACACTCCAGGCAACCTGCTGTTGATAAATAAGGGAGAGAGGATGTTTTCTCTATTTTTTTTGAACCACAATCAAAAGATGTTTGGAGATTACTCCAGGCTCTGTGTTCAGGAGTCATTCCCGTGGTGCTTGGGAGATAATATGTTGCTGGTGATGAAAGCAGAGGAGCTGCATGTAAGGCAAGCATCTTAACCCCTGTACTATTTCACCAGTTTTTAGTTTGTGTTTTTTGCCTATTTTTTCCGTAGGACCTTGAAATCTCTTCACTACCACCAAGAGGTTTTTGGGAGAAACAAACAGAGAGATACAGACATGCACGCACGCACGCACACACGCACGCACGCACACACACACACACACACACACACACACACACACACACATTATACTTAACTGTATGTAACTACGTTTGATATATTCCTAGCAGGACTAGCTACTGCTTTACAGAACTCGCCTCCATCTTATTGTCAATGCCTGGTTGTCTTATATTGTGTAATTCACCTTTCCACCCACACTGATCACATGCTATTCCAAGAAATAAGATTCAATTCAGGCATGAAAGGCATAATTTCAATCTCTCCACTTTTCATATTAACCAGGTTTAGGTTATCAAATTTAGAAGATGCTCTTCTGGGTCCATTTCTCATCTTCCTATCCCATTTGCATACTAATCATTCAGCACTGTCCCCTCTAGAACCCTATAGCACCCAATGACTCTCGTGAGCTTTAGTGCTGGTGTCAGACATGGCTTGGTAAATGTTGAAATACACACAAATCTTTGTAGGCATTGCCTCTGTTTGCTGAGGCCCACATAGTCCCGTCCGTATTTCTTCTGAGAACGTTCCCGGAGTTCCAGTCTGCATTTGACTTTGGAACAGCTCCATAGAACCAATAGGAACTTAGCGTTGATGCTAGTGTCTGTCTCCTAAAGCCTCTCCACTTTAAGATCTGCTGCAGATGACAATGGCCTGCCTCCGAGAAAGCAGCTTTTCAAGAGAGGTAGCAGTAAGAGGGTAAGTGGGTCCCTTCAGCTTTGTCTCATTTCCTACCAGAGGGCAAAGTGTGGTTTGCTCTCACCAGCTGTTGTCAAGTTGAATGGCATTTTACTCAATCTCCAATGACCCTGAAGAATGTGCACACTTCTCTCTAGTCTCTGAATAACAGTCTCAACAAATCCCCTATGAGACAATTTTCAGTGTCACAAATGTGCCATCAATCTGCTCATAAGTCTACTTAAGCCATTATGTGTATACCTATATGAGGTTTCCGGAACACAAAATCTTTATTTTTTTTTTTTTTAATTCAGGGGGATTGAAAACTCTTCCCAAGGAGCTTGTGAAAGGAAAGAGAATGTCTAAGAGCATCTTGCCTTCTTAAGTCAGCCTTAGGGGGAAAAAATCAAAACATTGATTTCCGGGGCTGGAGAGATAGCATGGAGGTAAAGCGTTTG